>NW_027182817.1:1335000-1362500 GCF_041146395.1 Eulemur rufifrons
ACCCTAACACCTAACCCTAACCCTAACCCCTAACCCTAACCCTAACCCCTAACTCCAACCCCTAACCCTAACCAAACCCTAACCCAACCCTAACCCAACCCTAACCCTAACCCAAACCCCTAACCCTAACCCTAACCCTTAACCCTAACCCTAACCCAAACCCTAACCCAAACCCTAACCCAAACCCAAACCCTAACCCTAACCCTAAACCTACCCCAACCCTACCCTACCCTACCCTAACCCCAGCCCCAACCCCAACCCCTAACCCTCACCCCAACCCCAACCCCTATCCCTAACCCTAAACCCTAACCCTAACCCTAACCCCTAACCCTAACCCCTAACACTAACCCCTAACCCTAACCCCTAACCCTTACCCTGACCCTGACCCTAACCCTTAACCCCTAACCCCAACCCTAACCCTAACCCCTAACCCTAACCCTAACCCCAACCCTAACCCCTACCCTAACCCTAACCCTAACTCTTACCCTAACCCTACCCTAACCCTAACCCTAAACCCTAACCCTAACCCCAACCCCTAACCCTAACCCCTAACCCTAACCCCTAAACCCTAACCCTAACCCCTAACCCTAACCCTAACCCCTAACCCCAACCCCAACCCCTAACCCTTAACCCTTAACCCTACCCCTAACCCTAACCCTAACCCAACCCAACCCTAACCCAACCCCAACCCCAACCCCTCACCCTAACCCTAAACCCTAACCCTAACCCTAATTACTATGTTGAGAATTATTTGACAGTTTTTGCAGCACCTTTCACCATAATTGTGATAAGGTTCATCTCTGTCTCCTTGAAACGAAGAGGGCTTCCATGGAAAAACTATGCTGAGGCCCAGCTCACTTGGTGTGGCCGATACTTGATCCTGGAGCCTGGCAAGAAGCCATTCTTCTAAGTATCATTGCACCATCCTTTTTCCATTATTTACAAAAGCAGAACACCTTTCACCATTTAGCATAAGGATCAGTCACTGGAGGGTAGGTTTTCGTGTGGTGTTGGGGGGGTGGTGGGAGGCAGACCATCTGTCAGTATGGTGGTTTGTTTATATTATCCCCAGAGAGGAGAAGTGGGCATGTGTGTGGCAGTTGAAAAGTGTGGATCCTGTTTCAGTCTTAGACCCCTCTATGCGTGGGCACAGGTAACTGGCTTGTTCCAAGAAGTATGTCACAGAGCTTTTGAAATAAACACTACATTGAGAGTTATTTGCCAGTTTTTGCAGCACCTTTCACGATAATTGTGATAAGGTTCATCTCTCCCTCCTTAAATCCAAGATGGCTGCGACGGAAAAAACTATGGTGAGGCCTAGCTAACTTGGTGTTGCTGATACTTGGTATTGGAGCCTGGCAAGAGACCACTCTTTCAAGTATCATTCCACCATCCTTTCTCCATTATTTTAAAAGGCAGAGCACCTTTCACCAGTGAGCATAAGAATGAGTTGCTGGAGGGGATGTTTTTATGTCGAGTCAGGGGGTGGTGGAGGGGCAGGCCCTCTGTCAGTCTGGTGATTTGTTTTTATTATCCCCAGAGAGGAGAAGTGGGTATGTGTGTGGCAGGTGAAAAGGGCAGATCCTGTTTCAGTCTTAGACTGAACAGGATCCGCAGTTTTCAGCCTGTTCCTTTAAGAATCATTTGATTCATCAGCTGGGACTCTACCAAGGTTCTATAGACCCCTCTATGAGTGCGCCCAGTAAACTGGCTGGTTCCAAGAAGTATACCGCAGAGCTTTTGAAATAACTACTACGGTGAGAATTATTTGCCAGTTTTTGCAGCACCTTTCACAATAATTGTGTTAAGATTCGCCTCTGCATCCTTAAACACAAGATGGCTGCCATGGAAAACACTATGCTGAGGCATAGCTCACTTGGTGTTGCCAATACTTGGTACTGGACCCTGGCAGGAAGCCAGTTTTTTAAGTATCATTCCATGATCCTTTCTCCACTATTTTAAATGGCAGAGCACCTTTTGGCAGTTAGCATAAGAATGAGTCGCTGGAAGGGACTTTTTTTGTGGGGTCGGGTGGTGTTTGGGGGTCAGGGCATCTTTCAGTCTGGCGGTTTGTTTTTATTAGGCCCAGAGAGGAGAAGTGGGCATGTGTGTGGCAGGTGAAAAGTGCTGATCCTCTTTCAGTCTTAGGGTGAAAGAGGATCAGCAGTTTTCAGCCCGTTTCTTTAAGAATCCTTTGATTCATCACCTGGCAATCTACCATGGTTCTCTGGACCCCTCAATGCGTGGGACCCTTTAACTGGATACTTCCAAGAATTATGCTGCAGAGCTTTTGAAATAACCACTACGTGGAGAATTATTTGCCAGTTTTTGCAGCACCTTTCACCATAATTGTGACAAGGTTCGTCTCTGCCTCCTTAAACCAAGCTGGCTGCCATGGACAAAACCATGCTGAGGCCTACCTCACTTGGTATTGCCTATACTTGGTACTGGAGCCTGGCAAGAAGCCAGTCTTTTAAGTATCATTCCACCAACCTTTTTCCATTGTTTTAAAAGGCAGAGCACCTTTTGCCAGTTAGCAAATGAGTTGCTGGAGGGCACGTTGTTGTGTGGGGTCAGGTGGTGTGTGAGGGGGCAGGCGCTCTGCCAGTCCAGTGTTTTTTTTTTTAATCCTCAGAGAGGAGAAGTTGGCATGTGTGCAGCAGGTGAAAAGTGCGGATCCTGTTTTAGTCTTAGACTGAAACAGGATCCACATTTTCTGCCCGTTCCTTTAAGAATCATTTGACTCTTCTTCCGTGAATCCACCATGGTTCTCCATAACCCTCTATGCGTGGCCCCAGGTAACTAGCTGGTTCCAGGAAGTATGCCATAGAGCTTTTGAAATAACCACTACGTGGAGAATTATTTGCCAGTTTTTGCAGCACCTTTCACCATAATTGTGACAAGGTACTTCTCTGCCTCCTTAATCCCAAGATGGCTGCCAGGGAAAAAACTATGCTGAGGCCTAGCTCACTTGGTGTTGCCGATACTTGGTACGGGAGCGTGGAATAAAACCAGCCTTTCAAGTATCATTCCACCATCCTTTTTCCATTATTTTAAAAGGCATAGCACCGTTTGCCAGTTAGCATAAGAATGAGTCACTGGAGGGGACGTTTTTGTGTGGGGTCGTGTGGTGTGTGTGGGGGGGCAAGCCCTCTGTCAGTCCAGTGGTTTGTTTTTATTATGCCCAGAGAGGAGAAGTGGGCATGTGTGTGGCAGGTGAAAAGTGCGGATCCTGTTTCAGACTTAGACTGAAACAGGATCCGCACTTTTCAGCCCGTTCCTTTAAGACTCCTTTGATTCATTCTCAATGATGGTGGAATGGTGGTGACCTCCTGGATTCGTGCTCCTGGAGTGGAAGGCATGGGTCTCCCACTGCCCACAACCCTAGAGGTTCACTTCCCCACAAGAACGGTGGTGTGAATCCATGGAGAATCAGCGTGGGACAGAGAGAGAGAGCAAGAAAAGACTGAGGTGATTAGGGAAATAAATCACCAAAATCTGGAGAGTGCGGGATGGCCAATAGAGAAGGGAGCACGGGACAGCTGTACCCACCTCACCAGAGAGTGGGGTGGGTTCAGCCCCACAGGAAAGCATCTTGTTCCCCCTCTGACCTCCACACCCACTCAATTGAGGATCTGCCTGAAGTCGGTGCAGAATCGCCACGGGAGATGTGGGGCTCTGCAGAGAGGAGACATTGGCAGGAGGCATTTTGGACCCTGGAGTGCTGTGCGCAGCTGACGCACCTAGCAACTGTCTCTTATACGCGGGCGGTGGGGCTGCTTTGGTCCCGGCTCTAGCAGATGCCAAGCTGCCTCGTATAGGTGGGCGGCTGGATTCTCCCGGTCCCCGGCTCCTCTGGCCTCTGCCGGTCCCTGAGCATTCAACCCCAGTGACAGTGATCTGCAGACGGGCGGCCGCCATTGTCGGGGTCCACAGCCTAAACGCTGAGGAGCGATTGGGTACCGGGCGGCTCCCTGGGCGGCTCCCTTCCCTAGTCCACGGACCCTGACTAGGAGCTCCACCTTTGTGTGAACACTGAGTGGTTCCCCAGTCACGAGAGAGTAGAGCGTGGACCTTGCAGACATTGGGGTGGGGCAGACCATCGCCCGCGGGAACTGCAGTGGCTGGGGCGTTGGGCGAATGAGGGCACCGCTCCACTCTCCCTATCCACTGTCTTTCTCACAGAGAGAGACAGAAGCCACCTCGGGAGAGGAAGAGGGGCAGCCCCCCCAGCGGAGCTAGCAAAATCCTGAACAATATGTGAAGGGCTCCCCCTAGTGACAGAGGAGGCAGCTTACCTGGCACTCACAGTGTGCCCCTATCCAGACTAAAGCTGAAAGAAGGGATCTTAAGGATTCATTCAGATGGGAAGGGCTCAGCGAAGGAACTCTAGAAGTATAAAGAATCAAGCTGAAACCATGCCCTCAAAGAGGATTACTAGTTCTCCACCAATTAACACAAAGCAGATTCCAAATAGCAACATGTCACAGGAAGAATTTCAAACATGGATCATAAATACGCTGAACATTATGCAAGAAAAAATGGATAATCAACACAAAGAAACCACAAAAAAGATCCAGGACTTGGAAGAAAAATTCACCAAAGAAATTGAAATACTGAAGAAAAATCAAACTGAACTCCTGGAAATGAAAAATTTATTCAAGGAGCTACAAAACACAGTGGAAAGTCTCAAGAGCAGGGTAGATCAAACAGAAGAAAGAATCTCAGAGATCGAAGATAACACTTTCCAATTAAATAAGGCAGTCACAGAGTTAAAACAAAGAAACATGAGAAATAATCATAGTCTACAAGAAATGTGGGATTATGTGAAGAAGCCTAACGTGAGAGTTATCGGCATTCCTGAGGGTGAAGAAGACAATAAGCAAGGGTTGAATAAAGTATCTGAAGATATAATTGAGGAAAATTTCCCAGGCCTTGCCAAATCTCTAGATACACAGGTTCAAGAAGCTCAAAGAACCTCTGAGAGATTCATACCAAATAGGAAGACACCACGTCATGTAGTTATCAGACTGACCAAAATATCCACTAACGAGGCCCTTCTTCAATCTGTAAGGAGAAAGAAACAAGTAACATACAAAGGAAAGCCCATCCGAATCACGCCAGATTTCTCAACTGAAACCTTACAAGCAAGAAGAGATTGGAGCCCCATTCTCACTCTTCTGAAACAGAATAATGCCCAGCCTAGAATCCTGTACCCAGATAAGCTCAGTTTTATATATGAAGGTGAAATTAAGACATTCTCAGATAAACAAAAACTCAGAGAATTCACCAAGACAAGAGCAGCTTTCCAAGAAGTATTCAAAACAGAGTTACACGTGGTCCAGCACAAGAAGGACCCTCGAATGTAACACTAATCAAGAGATAAATATGAAAACACAGTTATCATAATGGCTCAAGAGAGAAAACAGATCAATGAAATTCAACCCAACATGAGGAACAGCAATCTGTCTCGCTTATCAGTTCTCTCATTAAATGTGAATGGATTGAATTCCCCACTCAAGAGACATGGACTGGCCCAATGGATAAAAAAGATATAAGCCAAGTATCTGCTGTCTTCAGGAAACTCATCTAACCTGCAAGGATGCATTTAGACTGAAAATAAAAGGGTGGAAATCAATATTCCAAGCAAATGGAACCCAAAAGAAAGCTGGCGTGGCAGTTCTAATCTCCGATAACGTAGTTTTTAAAGCAACAAAAGTAAAGAAAGACAAAGATGGTTACTATATACTGGTGAAGGGTACAATTCAACAAGAAGACATAACTATACTTAACATATATGCACCCGATCTAGGTGCACCCAGATTCATAAAGCAAACCCTACTTGATCTGAACCAAATGATAGATAACAACACTTTAGTAGCCAGAGATTTTAACACGCCACTGACAGTTCAAGACAGATCCTCCAAACAAAAAATAAACAAAGAAATATTGGACGTAAATAGAATGCTAGAACAAATGGGCCTGACTGACATCTACAGGACATTCTACCCAAATACCACTGAATATAAGTTCTTCTCATCAGCTCATGGGACATTCTCCAAGATTGACCATATCTTAGGACATAAAGAATGTCTTAAAAAATTTAAAAATATAGAAATAATACCATGCAGCTTCTCGGATCACAGTGGAATAAAAGTAACAATGAACCCTAACAGAAATCCTCATTTCTACTCAAAGTCATGGAAGCTAAATAACCTTCTCCTGAACAATCGTTTTATAAATGAAGAAATCAAGTCAGAAATCAAAAGATTCTTTGAATTAAACGACAAAGGAGATACAACTTATCAAAATCTGTGGGACACAGCTAAAGCAGTCCTGAGAGGAAAATTTATTTCCATAAATGCCTATACCAAAAAGACAGAAAACTTACAAATAGACAATCTAATGAATAGACTCAAAGAGCTGGAGAAGAAAGAAGAGACCAAACCCAAACCCAGCAGAAGGAAATTATTAAGATTAAATCAGAACTAAATGAAAAGGACCATAAGGGAGCATAAGGGAGATTAAACCAAACCATAACGGAGATTAATAAAACCAAAAGTTGGTTCTTTGAAAAAATAAACAAAATTGACACACTTCTGGCTAAACTAACCAAGAGCAGAAAAGAAAAATCTCTTATAACCTCGATCAGGAACACGAAAGGAGTAATCACGACTGATGCCACAGAGATACATGATATCATCTATGAATTCTACAAAAATCTTTATGCACACAAATTAGAAAACCTGGAGGAAATGGACAAATTCTTATAAACACACAGCCTTCCCAGGCTCAACCAGGAAGAAATAGAATTCCTGAATAGACCGATATCTAGATCTGAAATTGAAACAGCAATAAAAAACCTTCCCAAAAAGAAAAGCCCTGGACCAGATGGGTTCACACCTGAATTCTACCATACCTACAAAGAAGAACTGGTGCCCATCGTACATAAACTATTCTCCAATATAGAGAAGGATGGGATTCTCCCCAACACTTTTTACCAAGCCAACATAATCCTGATACCAAATCCAGGAAAGGATGCAACTAAAACAGAGAACTATAGACCAATTTCTCTTATGAATATAGATGCAAAAATTCTCAATAAAATTCTAACAAATCGAATCCAAGTGCTTATCAAAAAAATAATCCATCACGACCAAGTAGGATTCATCCCAGAGATGCAGGGATGGTTTGACATATGGGAATGTAATTCATCACATAAATAGAAGCAAAAATAAAGATCAGATGATCCTCTCAATAGATGCAGAGAAAGCATTTGACAAAATTCAACACCCTTTTATGATAAGAACACTTAACAAAATAGGCATAGATGGGGCCTATATAAAAATGATACAAGCCATATACGACAAACCCTCAGCCAACATCATACTGAATGGGGAAAAACTGAAAGCATTCCCACTTCAAACTGGAACCAGACAAGGCTTACCACTGTCCCCATTACTTTTCTACATAGTATTGGAAGTCCTTGCAAGAGCTATCAGGCAAGAGAGCAGAATCAAGGGAGTTGAAATAGGGACAGAAGAGATCAAACTCTCACTCTTTGCTGATGATATGATGTTATATCTATAAAACCCCAAGGTTTCAACCAAGAGACTCCTGGAATTGATCAATGAATTCAGTAAAATCTCAGGATACAAAATCAATACACACAAATCAGAGGCATTCATATATGCCAATAACAGTCAAATGGAAAACCAAATTAAGGACTCAATACCCTTCAAAATAGCAACAAAGAAAATAAAATACCTAGGAATTTATTTAACTAAGGAGGTAAAGGACCTCTATAGGGAGAACTGTGAAACACTGAGGAAGGAAATTGCAGAACATGTAAATAGGTGGAAAACCATACCATGCTCATGGATCGGTAGAATCAACATTGTTAAAATGTCTATACTGCCCAAAGTTATCTACAGATTCAATGCAATCCTTATTAAATTACCAACATCTTTTTTCACAGACATAGAAAAAATAATTTTACGCTTTGTATGGAACCAGGGAAGACCCCGTTTAGCAAAAGCAATCTTAAACAACAAAAACAAAATGGGAAGTATTAATTTGCCAGACTTCAAACTATACTACAAGGCTGTGGTTCTTAAAACAGCCTGGTACTGGCACAAGTGCAGGGACACAGACCAGTGGAACAGAACAGAAAATCCCAATATAAAACCATCCTCATATAGCCATCTAATCTTTGACAAAGCAGACAAAAACATACTCTGGGGAAAAGATTCCTTATTTAATAAATGGTGCTGGGAAAACTGGATATCCACATGTAGAAGACTAAAACAGGACACATAACTCTCACCCCTCACAAAAATCAAATCACAGTGGTTAACAGACTTAAACCTAAGGTCAGAAACTATTAGAATTCTAGAAGAAAATGTAGGAAAGACTCTTACAGACATTGGCCTAGGCAAAGAATTTATGAAGAAGACCCCTAAAGCAATCACAGCAACAACAAAAATAAATAAATGGGACCTGATCAAATTAAAAAGCTTCTGCACAGCCAAAGAAACAGTCACGAGAGTAAATGGACAACCTACAGAATGGGAAAAAATTTTCGCATACTACACATCAGATAAAGGACTGATAACAAGAATCTATTTAGAACTCAGGAAAATCAGTAAGAAAAAATCAAACAACCCTATCAAAAAGTGGGCAAAGGACATAAATAGAAATTTTTCAAAAGAAGATATAAAAATGGCTAACAAACATATGAAAAAGTGTTCAACATCTCTAATCATCAGGGAAATGCAAATCAAAACCACAATGAGATATCACTTAACTCCAGTGGGAATGGCCTTTATCAAAAAGTCCCAAAACTATACATGTTGGTGTGGGTGTGGGGAGATAGGTACATTCATACACTGCTGGTGGGACTGTAAACTAGTGCAGCCCCTGTGGAAAGCAATGTGGAGATACCTTAAACAGATTCAAGTAGACCTACCATTCGATCCAGCAATTCCATTATTGGACATCTACCCAGAAGAACAAAAGTCATTCTATAAAAAAGACACCTGCACCTGAATGATTATAGCAGCACAATTCACAATCACAAAGATGTGGAAACAACCCAAATGCCCATCAATTCATGAATGGATTAGCAAAATGTGGTATATGTATACCATGGAATATTACTCAGCTATTAGAAATAATGGCGATATGGCATCTCTTTGGTTCTCCTGGAGAGAGCTGGATCCCATTCTATTAAGTGAAGTATCCCAAGAATGGAAAAATAAGCACCACATGTACTCACCAGCAAATTGGTTTCCCTGAGTGCACATTTGGGAACAACACCAATTGGGTATCGGACAGAGGTTGGGGCCGGGTGGAAGGGATGGGTGTATACCTACTTGATGAATGTGATGTGCACTGCCTGGGGAATGGACACCCTTCAAGTTCTAACTGGGGGGGATGGGGTGGGGGAGAGGAGGGGTGCACACCTACATGATGAATGTGATGTGCACTGACTAGGGAATGGACAAAATTGAAGCTCAGAATCGGGGGAAAGGGGAGGCATGGGGAATGTATATAGCCTGATCTTTTGTACCCCCATAATGAGCTAACAAACAAACAAACAAACAAAAAAGAATCGTTTGATTCATCAGCTGGGAATACACCATGGTTCTTTAAAGACCTCTATGCGTGGGCCCAGGTAACTGGCTAGTTCCAAGAAGTATGCCACAGAGCTTTTGAAATAACCACTACGTTGAGAATTATTTGCTAGTTTTTGCACCACCTTTCACCATAATTGTGATAAGGTTCGTCCGTGCCTCCTTCAACCCAAGATGGCTGGGGCGGACAAAACTATGCTGAGGCCTAGTTCACTTGGTGTTGCCGATAGTTGGTACTGGAGCCTGGCAAGAAGCCATGCTATTAAGAGTCATTCCACCATCCTTTCTCCATCATTTTAAAAGGCAGAACACCTTTTTCCAGTTATCATAAGAATGAGTTGCTGGAGGGGACGTTTTTGAGTGGGGTCGGGTGGTGCGTTGAGGGGAAGGCTCTCTGTCTGTCTGGTGGTTTGTCTTTATTATGCCCAAAGAGGAGAGGTGGGCATGTGTGTGGCAGGTGAAAAGTACGGATCCTGTTTCAGTCTTAGACTGAAACAGGATCCGCACTTTTCAGCCAGTTCCTTTACGAATCCTTTGATTCATCAGCTGGGAATCCACCATGGCTGTCGAGACCCCTCTATGTGTGGGCCCAGGTAACTGGCTAGTTCCAAGATGTATGCCGTAGAGCTTTTGAAATAACCACTACGTTGAGAATTGTTTGCCAGTTTTTGCAGCACCTTTGACCATAATTGTGATAAGGTTCATCTGTGCCTCCTTAAACCCAAGCAGGCTGCCACGGACAAAACTATGCTGAGGCCTAGCTCCCTTGGTGTACCGATACATTTTACTGGAGCCTGGCAAGAAGCCATTTTTTTTAAGTACAATTCCACCGTCTTTTCTCCATTATTTTAAAAGGCAGTGCACCTTTAGCCAGTTAGCATAAAGATGAGTCACTGGAGCAGCTTTTTGTGTGGGGTTGGGTGTGTGTGGGAGGGCAGGCCCTCTGTCAGTCCGGTGGTTTGTTTTTATTATTCCCAGAGAGGAGAAGCGGGCATGTATGTGGCAGGTGAAAACTTTGGATCCTGTTTCAGTCTGAAACAGTATCTCCGCTTTTGAGCCTGTTCCTTTTGGAATCCTTTAATTCATCAGTTGGGAATCCACCATGGTTCTCTAGACCTCCCTGAGCGTGGGCCCAGGTAACTGGCTAGTTCCAAGAAGTATGCCGCAGAGCTTTGGAAATAACCACTACATTGAGTATTATTTGCCAGTTTTTGCAGCAACTTTCACAATGATTGTGAAAAGGTTAGGCAGTGCATCCTGAAACCCAAGCTGGCTTCCACAGAAAAAACTACGGTTAGGCCAATCTCCCTTGGAGTTGCCGATAATTGGTACTGGTCCGTGGCAAGAAGCCATTCCTTTAAGTATCATTCCACCTTCCTTTCACAACTATTTTAAAAGGCAGAGCACCTATTGCCATTTAGCTTAAGGATGAGTCGCTGGAGGAAACGTTTTTGTGTGGGGTGGGAGAGGCAGAGCCAGGCCCTCTGTCAGTCCAGTGGTTTGTTTTTATTATCCCCGGAGAGGAGAAGTGGACACGTGTGTGGCAAGTGAAAAGTGTGGATCCTGTTTCAGTCTTAGACTGATACAGGATCGGCACTTTTCATCCTGTTCCTTTAAGAATCCTTTGCTTCATCAGCTGGGAATCCACCATAGTTCTCTACACCCCACTATGTGTGGGCCCACTTAACAGGCTAGTTCAAAGAAGTATGCCACAGAGCATTTGAAATAACCACTACCGTGGAAATTATTTGCCAGCTTTTCCAGCACTTTTACCATAATTTTGATAAGGTTCATTTGTGCTTCCTTAAACCCTAGATGGCTTCCATGGACAAACCTATACTGAGGGTTCTCTCGCTTGGTGTTGCCAATACTTGGTACGGGAGTCTGACAAGAATCCAGTCTTTTAATTATCATTGCACCATCCTTTCTCCCTTATATTAAAAGGTGAGCAACTTTCGGCAGTTAGCATAAGGATGAGTCAACGGAGGGGATGTTTTTGGGTGGGATCGGGGTGGTTTGGGGGACAGTCCCTCTGTCAGTCTGGTTGTTTGTGTTTATTATGCCCAGACAGGGAAGTGGATATTTGTGGCAGGTGAAATGTGCGGATCCTGTTTCAGTTAGACTTTTTATTTGAAAACCTCTGTGGCATACTTCTTGAAACAAGCCAGTCACCTGTGCCCACCCATACGGGAGTATATAGAACCATGGTGGTTTCCCAGCTGATGAAGCAAAAGATTCTTAAAGGAAGCGGATGACCATGCGGATCCTATTTAATTCTTTGAAACAGAATCCGCACTTTTCACCTGCCAACAACATGTCCACTTCTCCTCTCTGGGGATAATAAAAACAAACCAGCGAACATCTAGAGGGCCTTGCACCCCCATCCACACCGACACCACAAAAAAAAAAAGTAGGCTCCAGCTACTAATTATAATGCTAACTTGCACAATTTCCCTGCATTTTTAAACAATGGAAAAATCATGGTGGGATTATACTTAAAAGAATGGCTTCTTGTCAGTCTCCACTGACAAAAATAGGAAACACCAAGTGAGCTACGCCTCAGCATAGTTATGTCCGTGGCAGCCATCTTGGGTTTCAGCAGGCACATACAAACCTTATCACAATTATGGTGAAACGCTGAAAACCTGCAAATAATTTTCAACGTAGTGGTTAATTGAAAAGCTCTGCAGCATACTTCTTGGAACAAGCCAGGTACCTGTGCCCACGCATAGAGGAGTATATAGAACCATGGTGGATTCCCAGTTGATGAAGCAAAGGATTCTTTTTTTTTTTTTTTTTTTTTTTTTTTGTTGAGACAGAGTCTCAATTTGTTGCCCAGGCTAGGGTGAGTGCCGTGGCGTCAGCTTAGTTCACAGCAACCTCAGACTCCTCGGTTAAACGATCCTACTGCCTCAGCCTCTCGAGTAGCTGGGACTACAGGCATGCGCCACTATGCCCGTCTAATTTTTTCTATATAGATTTTTAGTTGTCCATATAATGTCTTTCTATTTTTAGTAGAGACGGGGTCTCGCTCTTGCTCAGGCTGGTCTCGAACTCCTGACCTCGAGCGATCCACCCGCCTCGGCCTCCCAGAGTGCTAGGATTACAGGCGTGAGCCACCGCGCCCTTCCAGGATTCTTAAAGGAACGGGATGACCATGCTAATGCTGTTTAATTCTCTGAAAGAGTATCCGCACTTTTCAGCTGCCATCAAATGCCGACTTCCCCTCTCTGGGGATAATAAAAACAAACCAGCAAATTTATAGAGGGCCTGACCCCCCCATCGACACCGACCCGACGAAAAAAAAAAAAAAAAACGTACCCTCCAGCTACTAATTATAAAGCTAACTTGCAAAATTTCCCTGCATTTTTTAACAATGAAAAAATGACGGTGGGCTTATACTTAGAATGGCTACTTGTTAGTCTCCGCTGACAAAAAGAGGCAACACCAAGTCGGCTACACCTCAGCATAGTTATGTCCGTGGCAGCCATCTTGGGTTTCAGGAGGCACATACAAACGTTATTACAATTAGGGTGAAATGCTGAAAACCTGCAAATAATTTTCAACGTACTGGTTAATTGAAAAGCTCTGCGGCATACTTCTTGGAACAAGCCAGTTACCTGTGCCAATGCATAGAGGAGTATATAGAACCATGGTGGATTCCCAGCTGATGAAGCAAAGGATTCTTAAAGGAATAGGATGACCATGTGGATCCTCTTTAATTCTCTGAAATAGAATCCACACTTTTCACCTGCCAAACACATGCCCACTTGTCCTCTCTGGGGATAATAAAAGAAAACCAGCGAACTCACAGAGGGCCTGAAACGCCCATCCACTCCTACCCCACAAAAAAAGAAAAAAAAATACGTACCCTACATTTAATTATAATACTAACTTGCAAAATTTCCCTCCATTTTTACGCAATGGAAAAATGATGGTGGGATGATACTTAGAAGAATGTCTTCTTGTCAGTCTCCACTAACAAAAATAGGCATCAACAAGTCAGCTATGCCTCAGCATATTTATATCGGTGGCAGCCATCTTGGGTTTAAGGAGGCACATTCAAACGTTATCACAATTACGGTTAAACATGCTAAAAACCTGACAATTCTAAAAGTACTGGTTAATTCAAAAGCTCTGTCGCATACTTCTTGGAACAAGCCAGTTACCTGTGCCCATGCAAAGAGAGGTCTAGAGAACCATGGTGGATTCCCAGGTGATGAATCAAAGGATTCTTAAAGGAACAGGCTCAAAAGTGCAGATCCTGTTTCAGTCTAAGTGTGAAACAGGATCCGCACATTTTGCCTGCAACACACATTCGCCCTTCTCATCTCTAGGGATAACAAAAACAGCCCATCGGATTTACAGATGCCCTGCCCCCGGCCCCCACCACCCCACACAAAATAGTCTGCTCCAGCGACTCGTCCTTATGCTATCTGGTGAAAGGTCATAAGCCTTTTAAAAAACTGGAGATAGGATGGTAGAATTATACCTAAAAGACTGGCTTATTGCCAGATTCCCATACCAAGTATTGGCAACAGCAAGTGACGTAGGCCTCAGCATAGGTTTGTCCATGGCAGCCATCTTGGGTTTAAGGAGACACAGATGAACCTTATAACAATTATAATAAAAAGTGCTGCGAAAGCTGTTAAATAATTCTCATGGTAGTGGTTATTTCAAAAGCTCTGCGGCATACTTCTTTGAACTAGCCAGTTAACTGGGCCCACGCATAGTGCGGTGTAGAGAACTATGGTGGATTCCCAGCTGATGAAGCAAAGGATTCTTAAAGGAACAGGATGAACATGCGGATCCTGTTTCATACTCTGAAACAGGATCTGCACTTTTCACCTGCCAAACACATGCCCACTTCTCCTCTCTGGGGATAATAAAAAGAAACCACAGAACTGGCGGAGGGCTTGCCGCACCAGCCCCCAGACCCCACATAAAAACTTCCCGTCCAGCGACTCCTTGTTATTCTAACTGCCAAAAGGTGCTCTGACTTTTAAAATAGTGGAGAAGGATGGTGAAATGATACTTAAAAGAATGTATTCTTTCCAGTCTCCAGTACCAAGGATCGGCCACACAAAGTGAGCTCGGCCTCAGCATAGTTTTGTCCATGGCATCCATCTCGAGACGAACCTTATGACAATTATGATGAAAGGTGCTGCAAAACCTGGCAAATAATTCTCAACGTAGTGGTTTTTTCAAAAGCTCTGTGGAATACTTCTTGGAACCCGGCAGTTTTCTGGGCCCACGCATAGAGGGGTCTAGAGAACCATGATGGATTCCCAGGTGATGAATCAAAGGATTCTTAAAGGAACAGGCTGAAAAGTGCGGATCCTGTTTCAGTCTGAGACTGAAACACTATATGCACTTTTTGCCTGCAACACACATGCCCACTTCTCCTCTCTAGGGATAATAAAAACAATCAATCGGATTGACAGATGTCCTCCCCCGCCCCCCAACACTGTACACAAAAAGGTCCCCACCAGCGACTCATCCTTAGGCTGTCTGGCGAAAGGTCCTCTGCGTTTTAAAATAATGAAGATAGGATGGTGGAATTATACTTAAAATACTGGCCTTTTGCCAGACTCCCATACCAATTATTGGCAACAGGAAGTGACCTAGGTGTCAGCATAGGTTTGTCCGTGGCTGCCATCTAGGGTTTTAGGAAGCACAGATGAACCTTATCAAAATTATGGTAAAAGTGCTGGAAAAGCTGGCAAATAATTTCCATAGTAGTGGTTATTTCAAAAGCTCTGAGGAAAACTTCTTGGAACCAGGCAGTTTTCTGTGTGCACTAAAAGAGGGGTCTAGAGAACCATGGTGGATTCCCAGCTGATGAAGCAAAGGATTCTTAATGGAACGGGGTGAAAAGTGCAGATCCTGTGTCTGTCTAAGACTGAAACAGGACGCACACTTTTCACCTGCCACACACATGCCCACTTTTCCTCTCTGGGGATAATAAAAACAAACCAGCGAACTGACAAAGGGCCTGCCCCCCTTCCACCCACGCAGATCCCCCCCAAAAAAATTCCCCTCCAGCTACTCATTATTATGCTAACTTGCAAAATTTCCCTGCATTTTTAAACAATGGAGAAAGGACGGTGGAGTGATACTTAGAAGAATGGCTTCTTGTCAGTCTCCACTAACAAAAATAGGCAACACCAAGTCAGCTACGCCTCAGCATAGTTATGCCCGTGGCAGCCATGTTGGGTTTAAGGAGGCACATACAAACTTTATCATAATTATGGTGAAACGTGCTGAAAACCCGGCAAATAATTCTCAACGTACTGTTTAATTCAAAAGCTCTGTGGCATACTTCTTGGAAGAAGCCAGTTACCTGGGCCCACGCATAGAGGGGTCTAGAGAACCATGGTGGATTCCAAGGTGATGAATCTAAGGATTCTTAAAGGAACAGGCTGAAAAGTGCAGATCCTGACTGAAACAGGATTCTGACTTTTTGCCTGCAACACACATGCCCACTTCTCCTCTCTAGGGATAACAAAAACAACCCATCGGATTGACAGATGGCCTGCCCCCGCCCCCCACCACCCCACACAAAATCGTGCCCTCCAGCGACTGATCCTTATGCTATCTGGCAATACGTCCTCTGCCTTTTAAAATAATGGAGATAGAATGGTGGAATTATACCTAAAAGACTGGCTTATTGCCAGACTCCCATACCAAGTATTCGCAACAGCAAGTCACCTAGGCCTCAGCACACGTTTGTCCCTGGCAGCCATCTTGGGTTTAAGGAGGCACAGATGAACCTTATCACAATTATGGTGAAAGGTGCTGCAAAAGCGGTCAAGTAATTCTCATGGTAGTGGTTACTTGAAAAGCTCTGCGGCATAATTCTTTGAACTAGCCAGTTAACTGGGCCCACGCATAGAGCAGTCTAGAGGCCCATGGTGGATTCCCAGCTGATGAAGCAAGGGATTCTTAATGGAACGGGGTGAAAAGTGCGGTTTCTGTTTCAGTCTAAGACAGAAACGGGATCCGAACTTTTCACCTGCCACACACATGCCCACTTCTCCGGTCTGGGGAAAATAAAAACAATCCAGCGAACTGACAGAGGGCCTGCGCCCCCCACCCACACCGACCCCACAAATAAAAATGTCCCCTCCAGCTACTAATTATTATGCTAACTTGCAAAGGTTTCCGTGCATTTTAAAATAATGGGGAAAGTATGGTGGAATGATACTTAAAAGAATGGCCTCCTTCCAGCCTCCAGTAACAAGTGTCGTGAAATCCAAGTGACCTAGGCCTCAGCATAGTTTTCTCCGTGGCAGCCATCTTGTGTTTAAGGAGGCACAGACGATCCTTATCACAATTATGGTGATATGTGCTGCAGAAACTGGCAAATAATTCTACACGTAGTGTTTATCTCAAAAGCTGTGCAGCATACATCTTGGTACAGGCCAGTTCATGGGCCCATGCATGGAGGGTTCTAAGGAACCATGGTGGATTCCCAGCTGATGAATCAAAGGATTTTTAATGGAACCAGCTGAAAAGTGCGGATACTGTTTCAGTCTAACTGAAACAGGATCCGCACATTTCACCTGCCACAAATATATCCACTTCCCTGTCTGGGCATAATAAACACAAACAACCAGACTGACAGAGGGACTGTCCCCCAAACCACCCCGATCCCACCCAAAAACATCCCCTCCGTTGACTCATCCTTATGCTAACTGCCGAAAGTTGCTCACCTTTTAATATAAGGGAGAAAGGATGGTGCAATGATAATTAAAAGACTGGATTCTTGTCAGACTCCCGTACCAAGTATTGGCAACACCAAGCGAGAGAACCCTCAGTATAGGTTTGTCCATGGAAGCCATCTAGGGTTTAAGGAAGCACAAATGAACCTTATCAAAATTATGGTAAAAGTGCTGGAAAAGCTGGCAAATAATTTCCATGGTAGTGGTTATTTCAAATGCTCTGTGGCATACTTCTTTGAACTAGCCTGTTAAGTGGGCCCACACATAGTGGGGTGTAGAGAACTATGGTGGATTCCCAGCTGATGAAGCAAAGGATTCTTAAAGGAACAGGATGAAAAGTGCCGATCCTGTATCAGTCTAAGACTGAAACAGGATCCACACTTTTCACTTGCCACACACGTGTCCACTTCTCCTCTCCGGGGATAATAAAAACAAACCACTGGACTGACAGAGGGCCTGGCTCTGCCTCTCCCACCCCACACAAAAACGTTTCCTCCAGCGACTCATCCTTAAGCTAAATGGCAATAGGTGCTCTGCCTTTTAAAATAGTTGTGAAAGGAAGGTGGAATGATACTTAAAGGAATGGCTTCTTGCCACGGACCAGTACCAATTATCGGCAACTCCAAGGGAGATTGGCCTAACCGTAGTTTTTTCTGTGGAAGCCAGCTTGGGTTTCAGGATGCACTGCCTAACCTTTTCACAATCATTGTGAAAGTTGCTGCAAAAACTGGCAAATAATACTCAATGTAGTGGTTATTTCCAAAGCTCTGCGGCATACTTCTTGGAACTAGCCAGTTACCTGGGCCCACGCTCAGGGAGGTCTAGAGAACCATGGTGGATTCCCAACTGATGAATTAAAGGATTCCAAAAGGAACAGGCTCAAAAGCGGAGATACTGTTTCAGACTGAAACAGGATCCAAAGTTTTCACCTGCCACATACATGCCCGCTTCTCCTCTCTGGGAATAATAAAAACAAACCACCGGACTGACAGAGGGCCTGCCCTCCCACACACACCCAACCCCACACAAAAAGCCGCTCCAGTGACTCATCTTTATGCTAACTGGCTAAAGGTGCACTGCCTTTTAAAATAATGGAGAAAAGACGGTGGAATTGTACTTAAAAAAAATGGCTTCTTGCCAGGCTCCAGTAAAATGTATCGGTACACCAAGGGAGCTAGGCCTCAGCATAGTTTTGTCCGTGGCAGCCTGCTTGGGTTTAAGGAGGCACAGATGAACCTTATCACAATTATGGTCAAAGGTGCTGCAAAAACTGGCAAACAATTCTCAACGTAGTGGTTATTTCAAAAGCTCTACGGCATACATCTTGGAACTAGCCAGTTACCTGGGCCCACACATAGAGGGGTCTCGACAGCCATGGTGGATTCCCAGCTGATGAATCAAAGGATTCGTAAAGGAACTGGCTGAAAAGTGCGGATCCTGTTTCAGTCTAAGACTGAAACAGGATCCGTACTTTTCACCTGCCACACACATGCCCACCTCTCCTCTTTGGGCATAATAAAGACAAACCACCAGACAGACAGAGAGCCTTCCCCTCAACGCACCACCCGACCCCACTCAAAAACGTCCCCTCCAGCAACTCATTCTTATGATAACTGGAAAAAGGTGTTCTGCCTTTTAAAATGATGGAGAAAGGATGGTGGAATGACTCTTAATAGCATGGCTTCTTGCCAGGCTCCAGTACCAACTATCGGCAACACCAAGTGAACTAGGCCTCAGCATAGTTTTGTCCGCCCCAGCCATCTTGGGTTGAAGGAGGCACGGACGAACCTTATCACAATTATGGTGAAAGGTGGTGCAAAAACTAGCAAATAATTCTCAACGTAGTGGTTATTTCAAAAGCTCTGTGGCATACTTCTTGGAACTAGCCAGTTACCTGGGCCCACGCATAGAGGTCTTTAAAGAACCATGGTGTATTCCCAGCTGATGAATCAAACGATTCTTTTTTGTTTGTTTGTTTGTTTGTTAGCTCATTATGGGGGTACAAAAGATCAGGCTATATACATTCCCCATGCCTCCCCTTTCCCCCGATTCTGAGCTTCAATTTTGTCCATTCCCTAGTCAGTGCACATCACATTCATCATGTAGGTGTGCACCCCTCCTCTCCCCCACCCCATCCCCCCCAGTTAGAACTTGAAGGGTGTCCATTCCCCAGGCAGTGCACATCACATTCATCAAGTAGGTATACACCCATCCCTTCCACCCGGCCCCAACCTCTGTCCGATACCCAATTGGTGTTGTTCCCAAATGTGCACTCAGGGAAACCAATTTGCTGGTGAGTACATGTGGTGCTTATTTTTCCATTCTTGGGATACTTCACTTAATAGAATGGGATCCAGCTCTCTCCAGGAGAACCAAAGAGATGCCATATCGCCATTATTTCTAATAGCTGAGTAATATTCCATGGTATACATATACCACATTTTGCTAATCCATTCATGAATTGATGGGCATTTGGGTTGTTTCCACATCTTTGTGATTGTGAATTGTGCTGCTATAATCATTCAGGTGCAGGTGTCTTTTTTATAGAATGACTTTTGTTCTTCTGGGTAGATGTCCAATAATGGAATTGCTGGATCGAATGGTAGGTCTACTTGAATCTGTTTAAGGTATCTCCACATTGCTTTCCACAGGGGCTGCACTAGTTTACAGTCCCACCAGCAGTGTATGAATGTACCTATCTCCCCACACCCACACCAACATGTATAGTTTTGGGACTTTTTGATAAAGGCCATTCCCACTGGAGTTAAGTGATATCTCATTGTGGTTTTGATTTGCATTTCCCTGATGATTAGAGATGTTGAACACTTTTTCATATGTTTGTTAGCCATTTTTATATCTTCTTTTGAAAAATTTCTATTTATGTCCTTTGCCCACTTTTTGATAGGGTTGTTTGATTTTTTCTTACTGATTTTCCTGAGTTCTAAATAGATTCTTGTTATCAGTCCTTTATCTGATGTGTAGTATGCGAAAATTTTTTCCCATTCTGTAGGTTGTCCATTTACTCTCGTGACTGTTTCTTTGGCTGTGCAGAAGCTTTTTAATTTGATCAGGTCCCATTTATTTATTTTTGTTGTTGCTGTGATTGCTTTAGGGGTCTTCTTCATAAATTCTTTGCCTAGGCCAATGTCTGTAAGAGTCTTTCCTACATTTTCTTCTAGAATTCTAATAGTTTCTGACCTTAGGTTTAAGTCTGTTAACCACTGTGATTTGATTTTTGTGAGGGGTGAGAGTTATGTGTCCTGTTTTAGTCTTCTACATGTGGATATCCAGTTTTCCCAGCACCATTTATTAAATAAGGAATCTTTTCCCCAGAGTATGTTTTTGTCTGCTTTGTCAAAGATTAGATGGCTATATGAGGATGGTTTTATATTGGGATTTTCTGTTCTGTTCCACTGGTCTGTGTCCCTGCACTTGTGCCAGTACCAGGCTGTTTTAAGAACCACAGCCTTGTAGTATAGTTTGAAGTCTGGCAAATTAATACTTCCCATTTTGTTTTTGTTGTTTAAGATTGCTTTTGCTAAACGGGGTCTTCCCTGGTTCCATACAAAGCGTAAAATTATTTTTTCTATGTCTGTGAAAAAAGATGTTGGTAATTTAATAAGGATTGCATTGAATCTGTAGATAACTTTGGGCAGTATAGACATTTTAACAATGTTGATTCTACCGATCCATGAGCATGGTATGGTTTTCCACCTATTTACATGTTCTGCAATTTCCTTCCTCAGTGTTTCACAGTTCTCCCTATAGAGGTCCTTTACCTCCTTAGTTAAATAAATTCCTAGGTATTTTATTTTCTTTGTTGCTATTTTGAAGGGTATTGAGTCCTTAATTTGGTTTTCCATTTGACTGTTATTGGCATATATGAATGCCTCTGATTTGTGTGTATTGATTTTGTATCCTGAGACTTTACTGAATTCATTGATCAATTCCAGGAGTCTCTTGGTTGAAACCTTGGGGTTTTATAGATATAACATCATATCATCAGCAAAGAGTGAGAGTTTGATCTCTTCTGTCCCTATTTCAACTCCCTTGATTCTGCTCTCTTGCCTGATAGCTCTTGCAAGGACTTCCAATACTATGTAGAAAAGTAATGGGGACAGTGGTAAGCCTTGTCTGGTTCCAGTTTGAAGTGGGAATGCTTTCAGTTTTTCCCCATTCAGTATGATGTTGGCTGAGGGTTTGTCGTATATGGCTTGTATCATTTTTATATAGGCCCCATCTATGCCTATTTTGTTAAGTGTTCTTATCATAAAAGGGTGTTGAATTTTGTCAAATGCTTTCTCTGCATCTATTGAGAGGATCATCTGATCTTTATTTTTGCTTCTATTTATGTGATGAATTACATTCCCATATGTCAAACCATCCCTGCATCTCTGGGATGAATCCTACTTGGTCGTGATGGATTATTTTTTTGATAAGCACTTGGATTCGATTTGTTAGAATTTTATTGAGAATTTTTGCATCTATATTCATAAGAGAAATTGGTCTATAGTTCTCTGTTTTAGTTGCATCCTTTCCTGGATTTGGTATCAGGATTATGTTGGCTTGGTAAAAAGTGTTGGGGAGAATCCCATCCTTCTCTATATTGGAGAATAGTTTATGTACGATGGGCACCAGTTCTTCTTTGTAGGTATGGTAGAATTCAGGTGTGAACCCATCTGGTCCAGGGCTTTTCTTTTTGGGAAGGTTTTTTATTGCTGTTTCAATTTCAGATCTAGATATCGGTCTATTCAGGAATTCTATTTCTTCCTGGTTGAGCCTGGGAAGGCTGTGTGTTTATAAGAATTTGTCCATTTCCTCCAGGTTTTCTAATTTGTGTGCATAAAGATTTTTGTAGAATTCATAGATGATATCATGTATCTCTGTGGCATCAGTCGTGATTACTCCTTTCGTGTTCCTGATCGAGGTTATAAGAGATTTTTCTTTTCTGCTCTTGGTTAGTTTAGCCAGAAGTGTGTCAATTTTGTTTATTTTTTCAAAGAACCAACTTTTGGTTTTATTAATCTCCGTTATGGTTTGGTTTAATCTCCCTTATGCTCCCTTATGGTCCTTTTCATTTAGTTCTGATTTAATCTTAATAATTTCCTTCTGCTGGGTTTGGGTTTGGTCTCTTCTTTCTTCTCCAGCTCTTTGAGTCTATTCATTAGATTGTCTATTTGTAAGTTTTCTGTCTTTTTGGTATAGGCATTTATGGAAATAAATTTTCCTCTCAGGACTGCTTTAGCTGTGTCCCACAGATTTTGATAAGTTGTATCTCCTTTGTCGTTTAATTCAAAGAATCTTTTGATTTCTGACTTGATTTCTTCATTTATAAAACGATTGTTCAGGAGAAGGTTATTTAGCTTCCATGACTTTGAGTAGAAATGAGGATTTCTGTTAGGGTTCATTGTTACTTTTATTCCACTGTGATCCGAGAAGCTGCATGGTATTATTTCTATATTTTTAAATTTTTTAAGACATTCTTTATGTCCTAAGATATGGTCAATCTTGGAGAATGTCCCATGAGCTGATGAGAAGAACTTATATTCAGTGGTATTTGGGTAGAATGTCCTGTAGATGTCAGTCAGGCCCATTTGTTCTAGCATTCTATTTACGTCCAATATTTCTTTGTTTATTTTTTGTTTGGAGGATCTGTCTTGAACTGTCAGTGGCGTGTTAAAATCTCTGGCTACTAAAGTGTTGTTATCTATCATTTGGTTCAGATCAAGTAGGGTTTGCTTTATGAATCTGGGTGCACCTAGATCGGGTGCATATATGTTAAGTATAGTTATGTCTTCTTGTTGAATTGTACCCTTCACCAGTATATAGTAACCATCTTTGTCTTTCTTTACTTTTGTTGCTTTAAAAACTACGTTATCGGAGATTAGAACTGCCACGCCAGCTTTCTTTTGGGTTCCATTTGCTTGGAATATTGATTTCCACCCTTTTATTTTCAGTCTAAATGCATCCTTGCAGGTTAGATGAGTTTCCTGAAGACAGCAGATACTTGGCTTATATCTTTTTTATCCATTGGGCCAGTCCATGTCTCTTGAGTGGGGAATTCAATCCATTCACATTTAATGAGAGAACTGATAAGCGAGACAGATTGCTGTTCCTCATGTTGGGTTGAATTTCATTGATCTGTTTTCTCTCTTGAGCCATTATGATAACTGTGTTTTCATATTTATCTCTTGATTAGTGTTACATTCGAGGGTCCTTCTTGTGCTGGACCACGTGTAACTCTGTTTTGAATACTTCTTGGAAAGCTGCTCTTGTCTTGGTGAATTCTCTGAGTTTTTGTTTATCTGAGAATGTCTTAATTTCACCTTCATATATAAAACTGAGCTTATCTGGGTACAGGATTCTAGGCTGGGCATTATTCTGTTTCAGAAGAGTGAGAATGGGGCTCCAATCTCTTCTTGCTTGTAAGGTTTCAGTTGAGAAATCTGGCGTGATTCGGATGGGCTTTCCTTTGTATGTTACTTGTTTCTTTCTCCTTACAGATTGAAGAAGGGCCTCGTTAGTGGATATTTTGGTCAGTCTGATAACTACATGACGTGGTGTCTTCCTATTTGGTATGAATCTCTCAGAGGTTCTTTGAGCTTCTTGAACCTGTGTATCTAGAGATTTGGCAAGGCCTGGGAAATTTTCCTCAATTATATCTTCAGATACTTTATTCAACCCTTGCTTATTGTCTTCTTCACCCTCAGGAATGCCGATAACTCTCACGTTAGGCTTCTTCACATAATCCCACATTTCTTGTAGACTATGATTATTTCTCATGTTTCTTTGTTTTAACTCTGTGACTGCCTTATTTAATTGGAAAGTGTTATCTTCGATCTCTGAGATTCTTTCTTCTGTTTGATCTACCCTGCTCTTGAGACTTTCCACTGTGTTTTGTAGCTCCTTGAATAAATTTTTCATTTCCAGGAGTTCAGTTTGATTTTTCTTCAGTATTTCAATTTCTTTGGTGAATTTTTCTTCCAAGTCCTGGATCTTTTTTGTGGTTTCTTTGTGTTGATTATCCATTTTTTCTTGCATAATGTTCAGCGTATTTATGATCCATGTTTGAAATTCTTCCTGTGACATGTTGCTATTTGGAATCTGCTTTGTGTTAATTGGTGGAGAACTAGTAATCCTCTTTGAGGGCATGGTTTCAGCTTGATTCTTTATACTTCTAGAGTTCCTTCGCTGAGCCCTTCCCATCTGAATGAATCCTTAAGATCCCTTCTTTCAGCTTTAGTCTGGATAGGGGCACACTGTGAGTGCCAGGTAAGCTGCCTCCTCTGTCACTAGGGGGAGCCCTTCACATATTGTTCAGGATTTTGCTAGCTCCGCTGGGGGGGCTGCCCCTCTTCCTCTCCCGAGGTGGCTTCTGTCTCTCTCTGTGAGAAAGACAGTGGATAGGGAGAGTGGAGCGGTGCCCTCATTCGCCCAACGCCCCAGCCACTGCAGTTCCCGCGGGCGATGGTCTGCCCCACCCCAATGTCTGCAAGGTCCACGCTCTACTCTCTCGTGACTGGGGAACCACTCAGTGTTCACACAAAGGTGGAGCTCCTAGTCAGGGTCCGTGGACTAGGGAAGGGAGCCGCCCAGGGAGCCGCCCGGTACCCAATCGCTCCTCAGCGTTTAGGCTGTGGACCCCGACAATGGCGGCCGCCCGTCTGCAGATCACTGTCACTGGGGTTGAATGCTCAGGGACCGGCAGAGGCCAGAGGAGCCGGGGACCGGGAGAATCCAGCCGCCCACCTATACGAGGCAGCTTGGCATCTGCTAGAGCCGGGACCAAAGCAGCCCCACCGCCCGCGTATAAGAGACAGTTGCTAGGTGCGTCAGCTGCGCACAGCACTCCAGGGTCCAAAATGCCTCCTGCCAATGTCTCCTCTCTGCAGAGCCCCACATCTCCCGTGGCGATTCTGCACCGACTTCAGGCAGATCCTCAATTGAGTGGGTGTGGAGGTCAGAGGGGGAACAAGATGCTTTCCTGTGGGGCTGAACCCACCCCACTCTCTGGTGAGGTGGGTACAGCTGTCCCGTGCTCCCTTCTCTATTGGCCATCCCGCACTCTCCAGATTTTGGTGATTTATTTCCCTAATCACCTCAGTCTTTTCTTGCTCTCTCTCTCTGTCCCACGCTGATTCTCCATGGATTCACACCACCGTTCTTGTGGGGAAGTGAACCTCTAGGGTTGTGGGCAGTGGGAGACCCATGCCTTCCACTCCAGGAGCACGAATCCAGGAGGTCACCACCATTCCACCATCATTGAGAATGAATCAAAGGAGTCTTAAAGGAACGGGCTGAAAAGTGCGGATCCTGTTTCAGTCTAAGTCTGAAACAGGATCCGCACTTTTCACCTGCCACACACATGCCCACTTCTCCTCTCTGGGCATAATAAAAACAAACCACTGGACTGACAGAGGGCTTGCCCCCCCACACACACCACACGACCCCACACAAAAACGTCCCCTCCAGTGACTCATTCTTATGCTAACTGGCAAACGGTGCTATGCCTTTTAAAATAATGGAAAAAGGATGGTGGAATGATACTTGAAAGGCTGGTTTTATTCCACGCTCCCGTACCAAGTATCGGCAACACCAAGTGAGCTAGGCCTCAGCATAGTTTTTTCCCTGGCAGCCATCTTGGGATTAAGGAGGCAGAGAAGTACCTTGTCACAATTATGGTGAAAGGTGCTGCAAAAACTGGCAAATAATTCTCCACGTAGTGGTTATTTCAAAAGCTCTATGGCATACTTCCTGGAACCAGCTAGTTACCTGGGGCCACGCATAGAGGGTTATGGAGAACCATGGTGGATTCACGGAAGAAGAGTCAAATGATTCTTAAAGGAACGGGCAGAAAATGTGGATCCTGTTTCAGTCTAAGACTAAAACAGGATCCGCACTTTTCACCTGCTGCACACATGCCAACTTCTCCTCTCTGAGGATTAAAAAAAAAAACACTGGACTGGCAGAGCGCCTGCCCCCTCACACACCACCTGACCCCACACAACAACGTGCCCTCCAGCAACTCATTTGCTAACTGGCAAAAGGTGCTCTGCCTTTTAAAACAATGGAAAAAGGTTGGTGGAATGATACTTAAAAGACTGGCTTCTTGCCAGGCTCCAGTACCAAGTATAGGCAATACCAAGTGAGGTAGGCCTCAGCATGGTTTTGTCCATGGCAGCCAGCTTGGTTTAAGGAGGCAGAGACGAACCTTGTCACAATTATGGTGAAAGGTGCTGCAAAAACTGGCAAATAATTCTCCACGTAGTGGTTATTTCAAAAGCTCTGCAGCATAATTCTTGGAAGTATCCAGTTAAAGGGTCCCACGCATTGAGGGGTCCAGAGAACCATGGTAGATTGCCAGGTGATGAATCAAAGGATTCTTAAAGAAACGGGCTGAAAACTGCTGATCCTCTTTCACCCTAAGACTGAAAGAGGATCAGCACTTTTCACCTGCCACACACATGCCCACTTCTCCTCTCTGGGCCTAATAAAAACAAACCGCCAGACTGAAAGATGCCCTGACCCCCAAACACCACCCGACCCCACAAAAAAAGTCCCTTCCAGCGACTCATTCTTATGCTAACTGCCAAAAGGTGCTCTGCCATTTAAAATAGTGGAGAAAGGATCATGGAATGATACTTAAAAAACTGGCTTCCTGCCAGGGTCCAGTACCAAGTATTGGCAACACCAAGTGAGCTATGCCTCAGCATAGTGTTTTCCATGGCAGCCATCTTGTGTTTAAGGATGCAGAGGCGAATCTTAACACAATTATTGTGAAAGGTGCTGCAAAAACTGGCAAATAATTCTCACCGTAGTAGTTATTTCAAAAGCTCTGCGGTATACTTCTTGGAACCAGCCAGTTTACTGGGCGCACTCATAGAGGGGTCTATAGAACCTTGGTAGAGTCCCAGCTGATGAATCAAATGATTCTTAAAGGAACAGGCTGAAAACTGCGGATCCTGTTCAGTCTAAGACTGAAACAGGATCTGCCCTTTTCACCTGCCACACACATACCCACTTCTCCTCTCTGGGGATAATAAAAACAAATCACCAGACTGACAGAGGGCCTGCCCCTCCACCACCCCCTGACTCGACATAAAAACATCCCCTCCAGCAACTCATTCTTATGCTCACTGGT
>NW_027182817.1:1372500-1512500 GCF_041146395.1 Eulemur rufifrons
TAGAATTAGGATTCGGGTTAGAGTTAGGGTGAGGTATAGGGGTTAGGTTTAGGGGTTAGTTTTAGGGTAAAAGGATAGGATTAGGGTTACGGGTTGGGCTTAGGTTTAGGGTTAAGGTTTACTGCTAGGGTTAGGGATAGGGTTCAGGGTTAGCTTTAGGGGTTCTGGTTAGGGTTAGGTGTTAAGTTAGTGTCAGGGTTAGGACTAGTAGTGAGGGTAAGGTTTAGGGTTAGCTTTAAGAGCTAGGGTTAGGTTTAATGGTTAGGATTAGGATTAGGGTTAAGGGTTAGGGTAAGGCTTAGGGGTTAGGGTGAAGGGTTAGGGTCAAGGGTTAGGGTTTTTTTAGGCATAGCGTTGGGGTTAGAAGTAAGGGTTACTGTCAGTGTTAGTGTTGTAGGTAGGGTTACGGTTAGGGTTAGCGGTTTAGAATTAGGGTTAGGGATTAGGTGTCACAGTGATGACTAGGAGATAGGGTTAGAATTATGGGATAGGGGTTGTTCTCAGGAAATGGGTTATGCATTAACGTTAGGATAAGAGGTTAAAGTTAGGCGCACGGTGAGGTTTACGTGTTAAGGGGAGAAATAGGAACAGGGTTGGGTGTTATGTTCAGGGTTAGGGTTATCTGTTAAATGTATTGTTTATGCTTAGCGCACGGGCCCTGTCTGCATTAGGTCGGCGGGGGGAGTTTAGGGGGCTGGGATTGTACCCGGGAACCCACTCTATCATACTCTGGGTATGGGCCCGTGGGTTTCATGCAGGACACAGTGGTAGAGCCTCCTTTCACGCATGGCATGGGAGGATTGCAGGCTTTCTAAACTCTAAGAAAACAAGAAGTCTGAGAATGAGATTTAGGGTTAGGATTATGGTTAGGGTTAAGGATGAAGTTTAGTGTTAGGGTGAGGGCTTAGGGTTAGGGAATAGGGTTAGGGTTAAAGGTTACTCTTAGTTTTAACGGTTACACTTTGGTTTAGGGTTGAGGTTAACGTTTAGGGTTAAGATTAGGGGTTAGGGTTAGGTACAGGGTTAGGGTTAAGTGTTAGGTTTCGGGTTGAAGATTAGGATTAGGGTTAGGATTAAAGGTTAGCGTGAGAGTTAACGCTTAGGGTTAAGGTTAAGAGTTAGGGTTTAGGGTTAGGGTTAGGGTTAGGGATCGTTTTAGGGTTAGAGTTATGTGCTATGGTTTGTGTTAGAGGTTAGGGTTAGGTTTACTGGTCACGGTTAGGGTTAGGTTTAGGGGGTAGCATTAGGGTTAGGGTTAAGGGATAGGATTAGGGTTAAGTGTTGGGCTTAGGGTTAGGGTTTAGTGTTAGGGTTATCATTTAGGATTAGGGGTAGGGTCAGGGTTAAATGCTTGGGTGCGGGTAATGGTTAGGGTCAGGGTTAAGGTTCACGGATAGGGTTAGTGTTAAGGGTTACGGGTAGGTTTAGGGTTCAGGGTTAGAGTTAGCATTAGGGCTTAAGGTTAGGATTAGGCGGTAGGTTAGATTTAGGGTTAGATCTAGGCGTTAGGGTAAGGGCTAGCGTTAGGGTTAAGAGATAGGGTTAGGTTTAATGCTTAGGATTAGGGTTAGGGTTTGGGGTTAAAGTAAGTGTTAGGGGTTAGGTTTAAGGATCAAAGGTTAGGGTTATTTTTATCTGTAGTGTTAGGGTTAGGGATAAGGGATCCCATTAGCATTAAGGGTCTTCCTTAGTGTAGGCTTAAGGGTTAGGCTTAGAGTTAAAGTTTAAGGTTAGGGTCAGTGTTAAGATTTAGGGTGAGGGTTAACGGTTAGGGTAAAGGTTAAGGGTTAGGGTTAGGGATTAGTGATTAGGGTTTTTGGTTAGTGTTAGGGTTAGCGGTTAGGAGTTAGTGTTTTATGAAGGGGTATGGTTAGAATTAGGACTGGGGTTAGAGTTAGGGTGAGGTATAGGGGTTAGGTTTAGGGGTTAGATTTAGGGTAAAAGGATAGGATTAGGGTTACGGGTTGGGCTTAGGTTTAGGGTTAAGGTTTACTGCTAGGGTTAGGGATAGGGTTCAGGGTTAGCTTTGGGGTTCTGGTTAGGTTTAGGTGTTAAGTTAGTGTCAGGGTTAGGACTAGTCGTGAGGGTAAGGTTTAGGGTTAGCTTTAAGAGCTAGGGTTAGGTTTAATGGTTAGGATTAGGATTAGGGTTAAGGGTTACGGTAAGGCTTAGGGGTTAGGGTGAAGGGTTAGGGTTTTTGTTAGGCATAGCGTTGGGGTTAGAAGTAAGGGTTACTGTCAGTGTTAGGGTTGTAGGTAGGGTTACGGTTAGGGTTAGCGGTTTAGAATTAGGGTTAGGGATTAGGTGCCACAGTGATGACTAGGAGATAGGGTTAGAATTATAGGATAGGGGTTGTTCTCAGGAAATGGGTTATGCATTAACGTTAGGATAAGAGGTTAAAGTTAGGCGCACGGTGAGGTTTACGTGTTAAGGGGAGAAATAGGAACAGGGTTGGGTGTCATGTTCAGGGTTAGGGTTATCTGTTAAAGGTATTGTTTATGCTTAGCGCACGGGCCCTGTCTGCATTAGGCGGGCGGGGGGAGTTTAGGGGGCTGGGTTTGTACCCGGGAACCCACTCTATCATACTCTGGGTATGGGCCCGTGGGTTTCATGCAGGACACAGTGGTAGAGCCTCCTTTCACGCATGGCATGGGAGGATTGCAGGCTTTCTAAACTCTAAGAAAACAAGAAGTCTGAGAATGAGATTTAGGGTTAGGATTATGGTTAGGGTTAAGGATGAAGTTTAGTGTTAGGGTGAGGGCTTAGGGTTAAAGGTTACTCTTAGGTTTAACGGTTTCACTTTGGTTTAGGGTTGAGGTTTATGGTTAGGGTTAAGATGAGGGGTTAGGGTTTGGTACAGGGTTAGGGTTAAGTGTTAGGTTTAGGGTTGAAGATTAGGATTAGGGTTAGCATTAAAGTTTAGCGTGAGAGTTAACGCTTAGTGTTAAGGTTAAGAGTTAGGGTTTAGGATTAGGGTTAGGGTTAGGGTTAGTTTTAAGGTTAGAGTTATGTGCTATGGTTTGTGTTAGAGGTTAGCGTTAGCTTTACTGGACACGGTTAGGGTTACATTTAGGGGTAGCATTAGGGTTAGGGTTAAGGGATAGGATTAGGGTTAAGTGTTGGGCTTAGGGTTTCGGTTTAGTGTTAGGGTTATCATTAAGGATTAGGGGTAGGGTCAGGGTTAAATGCTTGGGTGCGGGTAATGGTTAGGGTCAGGGTTAAGGTTCACAGATAGGGTTACTTTTAAGGGCTACGGGTAGGTTTAGGGTTCAGGGTTAGAGTTAGCATTAGGGCTTAAGGTTAGGATTGGGCGGTAGGTTAGATTTAGGGTTAGATCTAGGCGTTAGGGTAAGGGCTAGCGTTAGGGTTAAGAGATAGGGTTAGGTTTAATGCTTAGGATTAGGGTTAGGGTTTGGGGTTAAAGTAAGTGTTAGGGGTTAGGTTTAAGGACCAAAGTTAGGGTTATTTTTAGCTGTAGTGTTAGGGTTAGGGATAATGGATCCCATTAGCATTAAGGGTCTTCCTTACTGTAGGGTTAAGGTTTAGGCTTAGAGTTAAAGGTTAAGGTTAGGGTCAGTGTTAAGATTTAGGGTGAGGGTTAACGGTTAGGGTAAAGGTTAAGCGTTACGGTTAGGGATTAGTGATTAGGGGTTTTGGTTAGTGTTAGGGTTAGCAGTTAGGAGTTAGTGTTTTATGAAGGGGTATGGTTAGAATTAGGATTGGGGTTAGAGTTAGGGTGAGGTATAGGGGTTAGGTTTAGGGGTGAGTTTTAGGGTAAAAGAATGGGATTAGGGTTACGGGTTGGGCTTAGTTTTAGGGTTTAATTTTACTGCTAGGGTTAGGGATAGGGTTCCGGGTTAGCTTTAGGGGTTCTAGTTAGGGTTAGGTGTTAGGTTAGTGTCAGGGTTAGGTCTAGTCGTTAGGGTAAGGTTTAGTGTGAGCTTTAAGAGCTAGGGTTAGGTTTAAAGGTTAGGATTAGGATTAGGGTTAAGGGTTAGGGTAAGGGTTAGGGGTTAGGGTGAAGGGTTAGGGTCAAGGGTTAGGGTTTTTGTTAGGCATAGCGTTGGGGTTAGAAGTAAGGGTTACTGTCAGTGTTAGGGTTGTAGGTAAGGTTACGGTTAGGGTTAGCGGTTTAGAATTAGGGTTAGCGATTAGGTGTCACAGTGATGACTAGGAGATAGGGTTAGAATTATGGGATAGGGGTTGTTCTCAGGAAATGGGTTATGCATTAACGTTAGGATAAGAGGTTAAAGTTAGGCGCACGGTGAGGTTTACGTGTTAAAGGGAGAAATAGGAACAAGGTTGGGTGTTATGTTCAGGGTTAGGGTTATCTGTTAAAGGTATTGTTTATGCTTAGCGCACGGGCCCTGTCTGCATTAGGCGGGCGGGGGGAGTTTAGGGGGCTGGGATTGTACCCGGGAACCCACTCTATCATACTCTGGGTATGGGCCCGTGGGTTTCATGCAGGACACAGTGGTAGAGCCTCCTTTCACGCATGGCATGGGAGGATTGCAGGCTTTCTAAACTCTAAGAAAGCAAGAAGTCTGAGAATTAGATTTAGGGTTAGTATTCTGGTTTGGGTTAAGGATGAAGTTTAGTGTTAGGGTGAGGGCTTAGGGTTAGGGAATAGGGTTAGGGTTAAAGGTTACTCTTAGGTTTAACGGTTACACTTTGGTTTAGGGTTGAGGTTTACGGTTAGGGTTAAGATGAGGGGTTAGGGTTTGGTACAGGGTTAGGTTTAAGTGTTAGGTTTAGGGTTGAAGATTAGGATTAGGGTTAGGATTAAAGGTTAGCGTGAGAGTTAACGCTTAGGGTTAAGGTTAAGAGTTAGGGTTTAGGGTTAGGGTTAGGGTTAGGGTTAGTTTTAGGGTTAGAGTTATGTGCTATGGTTTGTGTTAGAGGTTAGGGTTAGGTTTACTGGTCACGGATAGGGTTACGTTTAGGGGGTAGCATTAGGGTTAGGGTTAGGGTTAAGGGATAGGATTAGGTTAAGTGTTGGGATTAGGGTTAGGGTTTAGTGTTAGGGTTAGCATTAAGGATTAGGGTTAGGGTCAGGGTTAAATGCTTGGGTGCGGGTAATGGTTAGGGTCAGGGTTAAGGTTCACGGATAGGGTAAGTGTTAAGGGTTACGGGTAGGTTTAGGGTTCAGGGTTAGTGTTAGCATTAGTGCTTAAGGTTAGGATTAGGCGGTAGGTTAGATTTAGGGTTAGATCTAGGCGTTAGGGTAAGGGCTAGCGTTAGGGTTAAGAGATAGGGTTAGGTTTAATGCTTAGGATTAGGGTTAGGGTTTGTGATTAAAGTAAGTGTTAGGGGTTAGGTTTAAGGATCCAAGGCTAGGGTTATTTTTAGCTGTAGTGTTAGGGTTAGGGATAAGGGATCCCATTAGCATTAACGGTCTTCCTTACTGTAGGCTTAAGGGTTAGGCTTAGAGTTAAAGGTTAAGGTTAGGGTCAGTGTTAAAATTTAGGGTGAGGGTTAACGGTTAGGGTAAAGGTTAAGCGTTACGGTTAGGGATTAGTGATTAGGGGTTTTGGTTAGTGTTAGGGTTAGCGGTTAGGAGTTAGTGTTTTATGAAGGAGTATGGTTAGAATTAGGATTGGGGTTAGAGTTAGGGTGAGGTATAGGGGTTAGGTTTAGGGGTTAGTTTTAGGGTAAAAGGATAGGATTAGGGTTACGGGTTGGGCTTAGGTTTAGGGTTAAAGTTTACTGCTAGGGTTAGGGATAGGGTTCAGGGTTAGCTTTAGGGGTTCTGGTTAGGGTTAGGTGTTAGGTTAGTGTCAGGGTTAGGTCTAGTCGTGAGGGTAAGGTTTAGGGTTAGCTTTAAGAGCTAGGGTTAGGTTTAATGGTTAGGATTAGGATTAGGGTTAAGGGTTAGGGTAAGGCTTAGGGGTTAGGGTGAAGGGTTAAGGTCAAGGGTTAGGGTTTTTGTTAGGCATAGCGTTGGGGTTAGAAGTAAGGGTTACTGTCAGTGTTAGGGTTGTAGGTAGGGTTACGGCTAGGGTTAGCGGTTTAGAATTAGGGTTAGGGATTAGGTGTCACAGTGATGACTAGGAGATAGGGTTAGAATTATGGGATAGGGGATGTTCTCAGGAAATGGGTTATGCATTAACATTAGGATAAGAGGTTAAAGTTAGGCGCACGGTGAGGTTTACGTGTTAAGGGGAGAAATAGGAACAGGGTTGGGTGTTATGTTCAGGGTTAGGGTTATCTGTTAAAGGTATTGTTTATGCTTAGCGCACGGGCCCTGTCTGCATTAGGCGGGCGGGGGGAGTTTAGGGGGCTGGGATTGTACCCGGGAACCCACTCTATCATACTCTGGGTATGGGCCCGTGGGTTTCATGCAGGACACAGTGGTAGAGCCTCCTTTCACGCATGGCATGGGAGGATTGCAGGCTTTCTAAACTCTAAGAAAGCAAGAAGTCTGAGAATTAGATTTAGGGTTAGGATTCTGGTTAGGGTTAAGGATGAAGTTTAGTGTTAGCGTGAGGGCTTAAGGTTAGGGATTAGGGTTAGGGTTAAAGGTTACTCTTAGGTTTAACGGTTACACTTTGGTTTAGGGTTGAGGTTTACGGTTAGGGTTAAGATGAGGGGTTAGGGTTTGGTACAGGGTTAGGGTTAAGTGTTAGGTTTAGGGTTGAAGATTAGGATTAGGGTTAGGATTAAAGGTTAGCGTGAGAGTTAACGCTTAGGGTTAAGGTTAAGAGTTAGGGTTTAGGGTTAGGGTTAGTGTTAGTTTTAGGGTTAGAGTTATGTGCTATCGTTTGTGTTAGAGGTTAGGGTTAGGTTTACTGGTCACGGTTAGGATTACGTTTAGGGGGTAGCATTAGGGTTAGGGTTAGGGTTAGGGTTAAGTTATAGGATTAGGGATAAGTGTTGGGCTTAGGGTTAGGGTTTATTGTTAGGGTTGGCATTAAGGATTAGGGTTAGGGTCAGGGTTAAATGCTTGGGTGCGGGTAATGTTTAGGGTCAGGGTTAAGGTTCACGGATAGGGTTAGTGTTAAGGGTTACGGGTAGGTTTAGGGTTCAGGGTTAGTGTTAGCATTAGGGCTTAAGGTTAGGATTAGGCGGTAGGTTAGATTTAGGGTTAGATCTAGGCGTGAGGGTAAGGGCTAGCATTAGGGTTAAGAGATAGGGTTAGGTTTAATGCTTAGGATTAGGGTTAGGGTTTGGGGTTAAAGTAAGTGTTAGGGGTTAGGTTTAAGGATCCAAGGTTAGGGTTATTTTTAGCTGTAGTGTTAGGGTTAGGGATAAGGGATCCCATTAGCATTAAGGGTCTTCCTTACTGTAGGGTTAAGGGTTAGGCTTAGAGTTAAAGGTTAAGGTTAGGGTCAGTGTTAAGATTTAGGGTGAGGGTTAACGGTCAGGCAAAAGGTTAAGCGTTAGGGTTAGGGATCAGTGATTAGGGTTTTTGGTTAGTGTTAGGGTTAGCGGTTAGGAGTTAGTGTTTTATGAAGGGGTATGGTTAGAATAAGGATTGGTGTTAGAGTTAGGGTGAGGTATAGGGGTTAGGTTTAGGGGTTAGTTTTAGGGTAAAAGGATAGGATTAGGGTTACGGGTTGGGCTTAGGTTTAGGGTTAAAGTTTACTGCTGGGGTTAGGGATAGGATTCAGGATTAGCTTTAGGGGTTCTGGTTAGGGTTAGGTGTTAGGTTAGTGTCAGGGTTAGGTCTAGTCGTGAGGGTAAGGTTTAGGGTTAGCTTTAAGAGCTAGGGTTAGGTTTAATGGTTAGGATTAGGATTAGGGTTAAGGGTTAGGGTAAGGCTTAGGGGTTAGGGTGAAGGGTTAAGTTCAAGGGTTAGGTTTTTTGTCAGGCATAGCGTTGGGGTTAGAATTAAGGGTTACTGTCAGTGTTAGGGTTGTAGGTAGGGTTACGGCTAGGGTTAGCGGTTTAGAATTAGGGTTAGGGATTAGGTGTCACAGTGATGACTAGGAGATAGGGTTAGAATTATGGGATAGGGGTTGTTCTCAGGAAATGGGTTATGCATTAACATTAGGATAAGAGGTTAAAGTTAGGCGGACGGTGAGGTTTACGTGTTAAGGGGAGAAATAGGAACAGGGTTGGGTGTTATGTCCAGGGTTAGGGTTATCTGTTAAAGGTATTGTTTATGCTTATCGCACGGGCCCTGTCTGCATTAGGCGGGTGGGGGGAGTTTAGGGGGCTGGGATTGTACCCGGGAACCCACTCTATCATACTCTGGGTATGGGCCCGTGGGTTTCATGCAGGACACAGTGGTAGAGCCTCCTTTCACGCATGGCATGGGAGGATTGCAGGCTTTCTAAACTCTAAGAAAGCAAGAAGTCTGAGAATTAGATTTAGGGTTAGGATTCTGGTTAGGGTTAAGGATGAAGTTTAGTGTTAGGGTGAGGGCTTAGGGTTAGGGATTAGGGTTAGGGTTAAAGGATACTCTTAGGTTTAACGGTTACACTTTGGTTTAGGGTTTAGGTTTACGGTTAGGGTTAAGATGAGGGGTTAGGGTTTGGTACAGGGTTAGGGTTAAGTGTTAGGTTTAGGGTTGAAGATTAGGATTAGGGTTAGGATTAAAGGTTAGCGTGAGAGTTAACGCTTAGGGTTAAGGTTAAGAGTTAGGGTTTAGGGTTAGGGTTAGGGTTAGTTTTAGGGTTAGAGTTACGTGCTATGGTTTGTGTTAGAGGTTAGGGTTAGGTTTACTGGTCACGGTTAGGGTTACGTTTAGGGGTTAGCATTAGGGTTAGGGTTAGGGTTAAGGGATAGGATTAGGGTTAAGTGTTGGTTTTAGGGTTAGGTTTTAGTGTTAGGGTTAGCATTAAGGATTAGGGTTAGAATCAGGGTTAAATGCTTGGGTGCGGGTAATGGTTAGGGTCAGGTTTAAGGTTGACGGATAGGGTTAGTGTTAAGGGTTACGCGTAGGTTTAGGGTTCAGGGTTAGTGTTAGCATTAGGGCTTAAGGTTAGGATTAGGCGGTAAGTTAGATTTAGGGTTAGATCTAGGCGTTAGGGTAAGGGCTAGCGTTAGGGTTAAGAGATAGGGTTAGGTTTAATGCTTAGGATTAGGGTTAGGGTTTGGGGTTAAAGTAAGTGTTAGGGGTTAGGTTTAAGGATCCAAGGTTAGGGTTATTTTTAGCTGTAGTGTTAGGGTTAGGGATAAGGGATCCCATTAGCATTAAGGGTCTTCCTTACTGTAGGGTTAAGGGTTAGGCTTAGAGTTAAAGGTTAAGGTTAGGGTCAGTGTTAAGATTTAGGGTGAGGGTTAACGGTTAGGGTAAAGGTTAAGCGTTAGGGTTAGGGATTAGTGATTAGGGTTTTTGGTTAGTGTTAGGGTTAGCGGTTAGGAGTTAGTGTTTTATGAAGGGGTATGGTTAGAATTAGGATTGGGGTTAGAGTTAGGGTGAGGTATAGGGGTTAGGTTTAGGGGTTAGTTTTAGGGTAAAAGGATAGGATTAGGGTACGTGGTGGGCTTAGGTTTAGGGTTAAAGTTTACTGCTATGTTAGGGATAGGGTTCAGGGTTAGCTTTAGGGGTTCTGGTTAGGGTTAGGTGTTAGGTTAGTTTCAGGGTTAGGTCTAGTCGTGAGGGTAAGGTTTAGGGTTAGCTTTAAGAGCTAGGTTTAGGTTTAATGGTTAGGATTAGAATTAGGGTTAAGGGTTAGGGTAAGGCTTAGGGGTTAGGGTGAAGGGTGAAGTGTTAGGGCTTTTGTTAGGCATAGCGTTGGGGTTAGAAGTAAGTTTTCCTGTCAGTGTTAGGGTTGTAGGCAGCGTTACGGTTAGGCTTAGCGGTTGAGAATTAGGGTTAGGGATTAGGTGTTACAGTTATGACTAGGAGATAGGGTTAGAATTATGGGATAGAGGATGTTCTCCGGGAATGGGTTATGCATTAACGTTACGATAAGAGGTTAAAGTTAGGCTCACGGTGAGGTTTACGTGTTAAGGGGAGAAATAGGAACAGGGTTAGGTACCATGTTCAGGGTTACGGTTATCTGTTAAAGGTATCATTTATGCTTAGCGCACGGGCCCTGTCCTCATTAAGCTGGGGGGAGGTTAGGGGGCTGGGATTGTCACCGGGAACCCACTGTATCGGATTCTGGGTATGGGCCCGTGGGTTTCATGCAGGACACAGTGGTAGAGCTTCCTTTCACACATGGCATGGGAGGATTGCAGGCATTCTAAACTCTAAGAAAGCAAGAAGTCTGAGAATTAGATTTAGGGTTAGGATTATGGTTAGTGTTCAGGATGAAGTGTAGTGTTATGGTGAGGGGATAGGGTTACAGATTAGGGTTACGGTTTAAGGTTACTGTTAGGTTTAACGGTTACAGTTCGTATTGGGGTTTAGGTTTGCGGATAGGGTTAAGATGAGGGGTTAGGGTTTGGTACAGGGTTAGGGTTGTGTTAGGTTTAGGGTTGAAGATTAGGATTAGGGTTAGGATTAAAGGTTAGCATGAGAGTTAACGGTTAAGGTTAAGGGTTAGGGTTAGGGTTTAGGTTTAGGGTTAAGGGTTAGGGTTAGTTTTAGGGTTAGAGTTATGTGTTAGGGTGTGTGTTAGAAATTAGGGTTAGGTTTATTGTTCACGGTTAGGGTTACGTTTAGGGGTTAGCATTAGGGTTAGGGATTAAGTTCAGGGTAAGTGTTTAGAGTTAGTGTTGGGCTTTAGGCTCGGGGCTTAAGTTCAGGGTCAGGGGTTAGGGTTGGTGGTAGGGCTTAGATTTAGCGGTCAGTTTAAGGGCACAGGACCTGGTTAATCTACAGTGAGAGGGGTGTGGTCGGAGTCACCACGAAAGCACAACGTCATTCCCTGGGCTTTGGGACAAAACCTACATGCAGGACTCAGGCGGAGCCTCATCTCACACATGGCATGGCTGTATTATAGGCTTGCTTCACTCTGGGAATGGAAGTAGTGTGAGAATTAGGGTTAGGTTTTGGGTTAGGGGTTTCGAGTTAAGGGTTAGGTTTCGAGTCAGGGTCAGGTGCTAGGGATTAGTGGTTAGGGTTAGAGTTAGTGTTAGGGGTTAGGTGTTAAGTCTGGGTTAGGGGGCCAGGGTTAGGTTTAGGGTTGGGGTTAGCGTTAGGGTTAGGGGTTAGGGTTAAGGGTTAGGCTTAGGGTTAGGGTTCAGGGTTAGGGTTATGGTTTAGGGTTAGAGTCAGGGTTAAGTGTTAGGGTGAGGCTTAACAGCTAGGGTTAGGGTTAGGGGGTTAGGGATAAGGTTAGGGTTAAGGGTTACGTTTATGGTTCAGGGTTAAGGTTAGGATTAGGGGTTATGGTTAGTGTTAACTGTAGGTCAGTGTTGGGGTTAGATCTCTAGGCATTAGCGTATAGGTTAGGGTTAGGATTAATTAGGGTTATGTTTAATGGTTAGGATTGGGATTAGCGTTAAGGGTTAGGGTTTAGCTTTAGGGGTTATGACTAAGGATCAATGGTTAGGGTTATTTTTAGGCGTAGGGTTAGGGTAAGGGTTTTAGGGTTAGTGTTAGTGTTGTTGGTAGGGTTAAGGTTAGGGTTGGCGTTTCAGAATTAGGGATTAGGTGTTATGGTTATGGCTAGGAGTTAGGGTTAGAATTACGGTACAGGGCTTGTTCTCAGGGTGTCATGCATTATCGTTAAGATAAGGGGTTAAGTTAGGGTTAGGGTGAGGTTTACGTGTTAAGGTGAGCAGTAGGATCAGGGTTAGGTGTTATGTTCTGGGTTAGGGTTATGGGTGTGGAGTAGGGTTTATGCTTAGGGCCCGGGCCCTGTATGCACTAGGAGGCGAAGTTAGGGGTCTGTGATGGTCTCTGGGAACCCACTCTATCGTACGCAGTGTATGGGCCTCTGGGTTTCATGCAGGACACTGTGGCAGAGCGGGCTTTCATGCGTGGCTTAGTAGGATTGTAGGCTTTCAAAACCCTGAGAAAGCAAGAAGTCTGAGTATTAGATTTAGGGTTAGGATTACTGTACGGTTTAGCGATGAAGATTAGTGATAGGGTGAGGCTTAGGGTTAGGGGTTAGGGTTAGGGTTAGGGTTGTTGGTAGGGTGAAGTTTAGGGTTGGCATTTTAGAATTAGGGATGAGGTGTTACGGTTATGGCTCGGGGTTAGGATTAGAATTATGGGATAGGACTTCTTCTCAGGGTGTTATGCATTAAGTTTAAGATAAGGGGATAAGTTAGGGTTACGGGGAGGTTTATGTTTTAAGGTGAGCAATAGGATCAGGGTCAGGTGCTATGTTCAGGGTGAGGGTTATCTGTTAGGGGTAGTGTTTATACTTAGCGTACAGGCCCTGTCTGCACTGGGCGGGGGGCTGGGGTTAGGGGGATCGGATTGTCCCCGGGAACCCACTCTATCATACGCTAGGTATGGGCTCCTGGTTTCATGCAAGAGAGAGCTGCAGAGCCCCCTTTTACTCATGGCATGAGAGGATTTTAGGCTTTCTAAACTCTAAGAAAGCAAGAAGTCCGAGAATTAGATTTAGGGGTAGGATTATGATAATGTTTAGGGTTAGGGTTTGTGTTAAGGTGGGGTCTTAGGGTTAGGGGTTAGGGTTAGAGGTTAGTGTTAGGTTTAACAGTTACAGTTAGGTTTATGGTTAAGTTTCAGGGATAGGGTTAAGGTTTGGGTTTAGCGTTTGGCACAGGGTTAGGCTTCAGTGTTAGCTTTATGGTTAAAGATTAGGGTTAGGGTTAGTGTGAGGGTTAATGGTAAGGGTCAAGATTAAGGGTTAGGGTTGAGGTTAGGGTTAGGTTTAGGGTTAGGGCTTAGGGTTAAGGGATAGGATTAGGGTTAAGTGTTGGGCTTAATGTTAGGGTTAAAGTTTAGTGTTAGGGTTAATGTTTAGTGTTATGGTCCAGTTTAAGTGTTAGGGTGAGGGTTAACAGTTAGGATTAGGCTTAGGGGTTAGGGATATAGTGAAGGTTCAGTGTTAGGGTTAGGTTTAGGGTTCAGGGTTAGGGTTAGCTTTAGGGGTTATGGTTAGGGTTAGGTGTTAGGTTAGTGTCAGGGTTAGGTCTAGTCGTGAGGGTAAGGTTTAGGGTTAGCTTTAAGAGCTAGGGTTAGGTTTAATGGTTAGGATTAGGATTAGGGTTAAGGGTTAGGGTAATGCTTAGGGGTTAGGGTGAAGGGTGAAGGGTTAGGGCTTTTGTTAGGCATAGCGTTGGGGTTAGAAGTAAGGGTTCCTGTCAGTGTTAGGGTTGTAGGCAGCGTTACGGTTAGGCTTAGCGGTTGAGAATTAGGGTTAGGGATTAGGTGTTACAGTGATGACTAGGAGATAGGGTTAGAATTATGGGATAGGGGATGTTCTCAGGGAATGGGTTATGCATTAACGTTACGATAAGAGGTTAAAGTTAGGCTCACGGTGAGGTTTACGTGTTAAGGGGAGAAATATGAACAGGGTTAGGTGCCATGTTCAGGGTTAGGGTTATCTGTTAAAGGTATCATTTATGCTTAGCGCACGGGCCCTGTCGGCGTTAAGCTGGGGGGAGTTTAGGGGGCTGGGATTGTCACCGGGAACCCACTGTATCGGACTCTGGGTATGGGCCCGTGGGTTTCATGCAGGACACAGTGGTAGAGCCTCCTTTCACACATGGCATGGGAGGATTGCAGGCTTTCTATACTCTAAGAAAGCAAGAAGTCTGAGAATTAGATTTAGGGTTAGGATTACTGTACGGTTTAGGGATGAAGATTAGTGATAGGGTGAGACTTAGGGTTAGGGGTTAGGGTTAGGGTTAGGGTTGTTGGTAGGGTGAAGGTTAGGGTTGGCATTTTAGAATTAGGGATGAGGTGTTACGGTTATGGCTACGGGTTAGGATTAGAATTATGGGATAGGACTTCTTCTCAGGGTGTTATGCATTAAGGTTAAGATAGGGGATAATTTAGGGTTACGGGGAGGTTTATGTTTTAAGGTGAGCAATAGGATCAGGGTCAGGTGCTATGTTCAGGGTGAGGGTTATCTGTTAGGGGTAGTGTTTATACTTAGCGTACAGGCCCTGTCTGCACTGGGCGGGGGCCTGGGGTTAGGGGGATGAAATTTTCCCCGGGAACCCACTCTATCATACGCTAGGTATGGGCTCCTGGTTTCATGCAAGAGAGAGCTGCAGAGCCCCCTTTTACTCATGGCATGGGAGGATTTTAGGCTTTCTAAACTCTAAGAAAGCAAGAAGTCCGAGAATTAGATTTAGGGGTAGGATTATGATAATGTTTAGGGTTACCGTTAGGGTTAGGGTTAAGGGTTAGGCTTAGGGTTAGGATTCAGGTTTAGAGTTAAGGTTTAGGGTTAGGGTCAGGGTTAAGGGTTAGGGTGAGTGTTAACAGGTACGGTTAGGGTTAGGGTGTTAGGGATAGGATTAGGGTTAAGGGTTAGGTTTATGGTTCATGTTTAAGGTTAGCATTAGGGATTAGGGTTAGTGTTAACTGTAGGTCCTGTTGGGGTTGGATCTCTAGGCATTATGGCAAAGGTTAGGGTTAGGGTTAAGAGTCAGGGTTATGTTTAATGGTTAGGATTGGGATTAGGGTTAAGTGTTAGGGTAAGGCTTAGGGGTTAGGGTGAAGGGTGAAGGGTTAGGGCTTTTGTTAGGCATAGCGTTGGGGTTAGAAGTAAGGGTTACTGTCAGTGTTAGTGTTGTAGGTAGGGTTACGGTTGGGGTTAGCAGTTTAGAATTACGGTTAGGGGTCAGGTGCTACAGTTATCACTAGGAGATAGGGTTAGAATTATGGGATAGGGAATGTTCTGGGGGAATAGGTTATGCATTAACATAAGAATAAGAGTTTAAAGTTAGGCTCACGGTCAGGTGTACGTGTTAAGGGGAGAAATAGGAACAGGGTTAGGTGTTATATTCAGGGTTAGGGTTATCTGTTAAAGGTATTGTTTATGCCTAGCGCACGGGCCCTGTCTGCATTAGCCAGGGGGAGTTTAGGGGGCTGGCATTGTCACCGGGAACCCACTGTATCAGACTCTGGGTATGGGCCCGTGGGTTTCATGCCGGACACATTGGTAGAGCTTCCTTTCACACATGGCATGGGAGGATTGCAGGCATTCTAAACTCTAAGAAAGCAAGAAGTCTCAGAATTAAATTTAGAGTTAGGATTATCGTTAGGGTTCAGGATGAAGTGTAGTGTTACGGTGAGGGCTTAGGGTTACGGATTAGGGTTAGGGTTTAAGGTTACTGTTAGGTTTAACGGTTACAGTTCGTTTAGGGTTGAGGTTTGCGGATAGGGTTAAGATGAGGGATTAGTGTTTGGTACAGGGTTAGGGTTAAATGTTAGGTTTAGGGTTCAAGATTAGGATTAGGGTTAGGATTAAAGGTTAGCATGAGAGTTAACGGTTAAGGTTAAGGGTTAGGGTTAGGGTTTAGGTTTAGGGTTAAGGGTTAGGGTTAGTTTTAGGGTTAGAGTTATGTGTTAGGGTTTGTGTTAGAGGTTAGGGTTAGGTTTACTGTTCATGGTTGGGGTTACGTTTAGGGGTTAGCATTAGGGTTAGGGATTAGGTTAAGGGTAAGTGTTTAGAGTTAGTGTTGGGCTTTAGGCTCGGGGATTAAGTTCAGGGTAAAGGTTTAGGGTTGGTGGTAGGGCTTAGATTTAGCGGTCAGTTTAAGGGCACAGGACCTGGTTAATCTACGGTGAGAGGGGTGTGGTCGGAGTCATCACGAAAGCACAACATCATTCCCTGGGCCCTGGGACAAGACCTACATGCAGGACTCAGGCGGAGCCTCATCTCACACATGGCATGGCTGTATTGTAGGCTTGCTTCACTCGGGAATGGAAGTAGTGTGAGAATTAGGGTTAGGGTTGGGGTTAGGGGTTTCGAGTTAGGGGTTAGTTTCGAGTCAGGGTCAGGTGCTAGGGATTAGTGGTTAGGGTTAGAGTTAGTGTTAGGGGTTAGGTGTTAAGTGTGGGTTTGGGGGCCAGGGTTAGGTTTAGGGTTGGGGTTAGTGTTAGCTGTAGGTGTCAGGGTTAAGGGATAGGGTTAGGGTTAAGGGTTAGGCTTAGGGTTAGGGTTCAGGGTTAGGGTTAAGGTTTAGGGTTAGAGTCAGGGTTAAGGGTTAGGGTGAGGCTTAACAATTAGGGTTAGGGTTAGGGGGTTGGGATAGGGTTAGGGTTAAGGGTTAGGTTTATGGTTCAGGTTTAAAGTTAGCATTAGGTGTTAGGGTTAGTGTTAACTGTAGGTCAGTGTTGGGGTTAGATCTCTAGGCATTAGGGTAAAGGTTACGGTTAGCGTTAAGAGTTAGGGTTATGTTTAATGGTTAGGATTGGGATTAGCGTTAAGGGTTAGGGTTAAAGTTTAGGGGTTATGACTAAGGATCAATGCTTAGGGTTATTTTTAGGCGTAGGGTTAGGGTAAGGGTTTAGGGTTAGTGTTAGAGTTGTTGGTAGGGTTAAGGTTAGGGTTGGCGTTTCAGAATTAGGGATTAGGTGTTATGGTTATGGCTAGGAGTTAGGGTTAGAATTACGGTATAGGGCTTGTTCTCAGGGTGTCATGCATTATCGTTAAGATAAGGGGTTAAAGTTAGGGTTACAGTGAGGTTTACGTGTTAAGGTGAGCGGTAGGATCAGGGATAGTTGTTATGTTCTGGGTTAGGGTTATGGGTGAGGGGTAGGGTTTATGCTTAGGTCACAGGCCCTGTATGCACTAGAAGGCGAAATTAGGGGTCTGTGATGGTCGCTGGGAACCCACTCTATCGTACGCAGTGTATGGGTCTCTGGGTTTCATGCAGGACACTGTGGTAGAGCCGGCTTTCATGCATGGCTTAATAGGATTGTAGGCTTTCAAAACTCTGAGAAAGCAAGAAGTCTGAGAATTATATTTAGGGTTAGGATTACGGTACGGTTTAGGGATGAAGACTAGTGATAGGGTGAGGGCTTAGGGTTAGGGGTTTGGGTTAGGGTTAGGGTTTTTGGTAGGGTGAAAGCTAGGGTTGGCATTTTAGAAATAGGGATGAGGTGTTACGGTTATGACCAGGTGATAGGATTAGAATTATGGGATAGGGCTTCTTCTCAGGGTGTTATGCATTAAGGTTAAGATAAGGGGATAAGTTAGGGTTACGGGGAGATTTATGTTTTCAGGTGAGCAATAGGATCAGGGTTAGGTGTTATGTTCAGGGTGAGGTTTATCAGTTAGGGGTATTGATTATACTTAGGGCACGGGCCCTGTATGCACTTGGTGGCGGGCGGGGATTATAGCGATGGGATTGTCCCCGGGAACCCACTCTATCATACGCTGGGTATGGGCTCCTGGGTTTCATGCAGGACACAGTGGCAGAGCCCCCTTTTACTCATGGCATGGGAGGATTGTAGGCTTTCTTAACTCCGAGAAAGCAAGAACTCTGAGAATTAGATTTAGGGGTAGGATTATGGTAATGTTTAGGGATCAAGATTCGTGTTAGGGTGGCGTCTTAGGGTTAGGGGTTAGGGTTAAAGGTTAATGTTAGTTTTAACAGTTACAGTTAGGTTTACGGTTCAGTTTGAGGGTTAGGGTTTATGTTTGGGTCTAGTGTTTGACACAGGGTTAGGCTTCAGTGTTAGCTTTATGGTTAAAGATTAGGATTAGAGTCACGGTTAAGGTTTAGTGTGATGGTTAATGGTAAGGGTCAATATTATGGGTTAGGGTGGGGTTAGGGTTAGGAATAAGGCTTCATGTAACCTTTAGGGTTAGAGTTAATTGTTGTGGTTACGGGTAGAGCTTAGGGTTAGGTTTAGGATTCATGGTTAGGGTTATGTTTAGCGGTTAGTGTTAGGGTTAGTGGTCAGGTTTAAGGTAAGGTTTTAGAGTTAGTGTTCGGCGTTACAGTCTGAGCTTATGTTTACGGTTAGGGGTTAGTGTTAGTGTTAGGGCTGAGATTTATCTGTTAGTATAAGGGCACAGGACTTGTTTAATCTATGGTGAGAAGGGTGTGGACAGGTCGCTGTGACACCACACCATCGTACTCTTTGTATTTGGCCCAGACCTACATGTGGGACACAGGCAGAGCCTCATCTCAGGAATGGCATGGCTGTATTGTAGGTTTGCTTAAGGCTGAGAATGGAAGAGGTGTGAGAATTAGGGTTAAGTTTAGGGTTACGGGTTTGGGGTTAGGGGTTTAGGGTTAGAGGGAGGGTTAGGGGTTAGGGATTAGTAGTTAGGGTTACTGTTAGCATTAAAGGTTAGGTCTTAGGGTTGGGATAGGAGCTAGGGTTAGGTTTAGGGTTGGGTTCAGTGTTAGGTTTAGGGTTAGGGGTTAGGGTTAGGCTTAGGGTTAAGGGATAGGATTCGGGTTAAGTGTTGGGCTTAGGGTTAGGGTTTAGTGTTAGGGTTATCGTTAAAGATTAGGGTTAGGGTCAGGGTTAAATGTTTGGGTGCGGGTAATGGTTAGGGTCAGGGTTAAGGGTTACGGATAGGGTTAGTGTTAAGGGTTACGGGTAGGTTTAGGGTTCAGGGTTAGAGTTAGCATTAGGGCTTAAGGTTAGGATTAGGTTGTAGGTTAGATTTAGGGTTAGATCTAGGCGTTAGGGTAAGGGCTAGGGTTAGGATTAAGAGATAGGGTTAGGTTTAATGCTTAGGATTAGGGTTAGGGTTTGGGGTTAAAGTAAGTGTTAGGGGTTAGGTTTAAGGATCAAAGGTTAGGGTTATTTTTAGCCGTAGTGTTAGGTTTAGGGTTAAGGGATAAGGTTAGCGTTAAGGGTTTCCCTTACTGTTAGGGTTAAGGGTTAGGCTTAGAGTTAAAGGTTAATGTTAGGGTCAGTGTTAAGGGTTAGGGTGAGGGTTAATGGTTAGGGTAAAGCTTAAGCCTTAGGGTTAAGGGTTAGCAATTAGGGTTTATGATTAGTGTTAGGGTTAGGGTTTAGGAGTTAGTGTTTTATGAAGAGGTATGGTTAGAGTTAGGTTTGGGGTTAGTATTAGGGTTAGGTTTAGGGGTTAGTTTTAGGGTAAAAGGATAGGATTAGGGTTAAGGGTTGGGCTCAGGTTTAGGGTTAAAGTTTAGTGTTAGGGTTAATGTTTAGTGTTATGGTCCAGTTTAAATGTTAGGGTGAGGGTTAACGGTTAGGATTAGGCTTAGAGGTTGGGGATATAGTGAGGGTTCAGAGTTAGGGTTAGGTTTAGGATTCAGGGTTAGGGTTAGCTTTAGGGGTTATGGTTAGGGTTAGATGTTAGGTTAGTGTCAGGGTTAGGTCTAGTCGTGAGGGTAAGGTTTAGGGTTAGCTTTAAGAGCTAGGGTTAGGTTTAATGGTTAGGATTAGGATTAGGGTTAAGGGTTAGGGTAAGGCTTACGGGTTAGGGTGAAGTGTGAAGGGTTATGGCTTTTGTTAGGCATAGCGTTGGGGTTAGAAGTAAGGGTTCCTGTCAGTGTTATGGTTGTAGTTAGGGTTACGGTTAGGGTTAGCAGTTTAGAATTAGGGTTAGGGATCAGGTTTTACAGTTATGACTAGGAGATAGGGTTAGAATTATGGGATAGGGGTTGTTCTCAGGGAATGGGTTATGCATGAACGTTACGATAAGAGGTTACAGTTAGGCTCACGGTGAGGTTTACGTGTTAAGGGGAGAAATAGGAACAGGGTTAGGTGTTATGTTCAGGGTTAGGGTTACCTGTTAAAGGTATTGTTTATGCTTAGCGCATGGGCCCTGTCTGCATTAGGCGGTGTGGAAGGTTAGGGGGCTGGAATTGTCACCAGGAACCCACTGTATCGTACTCTGGATATGGGCCCGTGGGTTTCATACAGGACACAGTGGTAGAGCCTCCTTTAACGCATGGCATGGGAGGATTGCAGGCTTTCTAAACTCTAAGAAAGCAAGACGTCTGAGAATTAGATTTAGGGTTAGGATTATGGTTAGGGTTAAGGTTGAAGTTTAGTGTTAGGGTGAGGGCTTAGGGTTAGGGATTAGGGTTAGGATTAAAGGTTATTCTTAGGTTTAACGGTTACAGTTCGGTTTATGGTTGAGGTTTACTGTTAGGGTTAAGATGAGGGGTTAGTGTTTGGTACAGGGTTAGGGTTAAGTGTTAGGTTTAGGGTTGAAGATTAGGATTAGTGTTAGGATTAAAGGTTAGCGTGAGAGTTAACGGTTAGGGTTAAGGTTAAGAGTTACGGTAGGGTTTAGGTTTAGGGTTAAGGGTTAGGGTAAGTTTTAGGGTTAGAGTTATGTGTTAGGGTTTGTGTTAGAGGTTAGGGTTAGGTTTACTGTTCACGGTTAGGGTTACATTTAGGGGTTAGCATTAGGGTTAGGGATTAGGTTTAGGGTAAGGGTTTAGTGTTAGTGTTGGGCTTTAGGCTCGGGGCTTAGGTTCAGGGTCAGTCGTTAGGGTTGGTGGTAGAGCTCAGATTTAGCGGTCAGTTTAAGGGCACAGGACTTGGTTAATCTAAGGTGAGAGGGGTGCGGTCAGAGTCACCATGAAAGCACAACATCATTCCCTGGGCCTTGGGACAAAACTTACATGCAGAACTCAGGTGGAGCCTCATCTCACACATGGCATGTCTGTATTGTAGGCTTGCTTCACTCTGGGAATGGAAGTAGTGTGAGAATTAGGGTTAGGTTTGCGGTTAGGGGTTTCGAGTTAGGGGTTAAGTTTCGAGTCAGGGTTAGGTGCTAGTGGTTAGGGGTAGAGTTAGTGTTACGGGTTCGGTGTTAATTCTGGGTTAGGGGGCCAGGGTTAGGTTTAGGGTTGGGGTTAGTGTTATGGTTAGCGGTTAAGGTTAATGGATAGGGTTAGGGTTAAGGGTTAGGCTTAGGGTTAGGGTTCAGGGTTAGGGTTCAGGTTTAGGGTTAGGGTCAGGGTTAAGGGTTAGGGTGAGGGTTAATCGTTAGGGGGTTAGGGTTAAGGATTAGGTTTATTGTTCAGGTTTAAGGTTATAATTAGGGGTTTGTGTTACTTGTAACTGTAGGTCAGTGTTGGGGTTAGAACTCTAGGCATTAATGTAAAGGTTAGAGTTAGGGTTCAGAGTTAGGGTTATGTTTAATTGTTAGGATTGGGATTAGGGTTAAGGGTTAGGGTTAAGGTTAGGGGTTATGACTAAGGATCAACGGTTAGGGTTATTTTTAGGCATAGGGTTAGGGTAAGGGGTTAGGGTTAGTGTTAGTGTTGTTGGTAGGGTTAAGGTTAGGGTTGGCGTTTCAGAATTAGAGATTAGGTGTTATGGTTATGGCTAGGAGTTAGGGTTAGAATTACAGTACAGGGCTTGTTCTCAGGGTGTCATGCATTAACGTTACGATATGGGGTTAAAGTTAGGGTTACGGTGAGGTTTACGTGTTAAGGTGAGCAGTAGTATCAGGGTTAGGTGTTATGTTCTGGGTTAGGGTTATGGGTGAGGGCTAGTGTTTATGCTTAGGGCATGGGCCATGTATGCCCTAGGAATCGAAGTTAGGGGTCTGTTGTGGTCGCTGGGAACCCACTCTATCGTACGCTGTGTATGGGCCTCTGGGTTTCTTGCAGGACACTGTGGCAGAGCCGGCTTTCATGCATGGCTTAGTAGGATTGTAGGCTTTCAAAACTCTGAGAAAGCAAGAAGTCTGAGAATTAGATTTAGGGTTAGGATTACGGTACGGTTTAGGGATGAAGATTAGTGATAGGGTGAGGGCTTAGGGTTAGATGTTAGGGTTAGGGTTAGGGTTGTTGGTAGGGTGAAGGTAGGGTTGGCATTTTAGAATTAGGGATGAGGTGTTATGGTTATGGCTGGGGATTAGGATTGGAATTATGGGATGGAGCTTCTTCTCAGGGTGTTATACATTAACGTTAAGATAAGGGGCTAAGTTAGGGTTACGGGGAGGTTTATGTTTTAAGGTGAGCAATAGCATCAGGGTCAGGTGTTATATTCAGGGTGAGGGTTATCTGTTAGGGGTAGTGTTTATACTTAGCGTACGGGCCCTGTCTGCACTGGGCGGGGGGCGGGGGTTAGGGGGATGGGATTGTGCCCGGGAACGCACTGTATCGTACGCTGGGTATGGGCTCCTGGGTTTCATGCAGGACACAGTGGCAGAGCCCCCTTTTACTCATGGCATGGGAGGATTGTAAGCTTTCTAAACTCTGAGATAGCAAGAAGTCTGAGAATTAGATTTAGGGGTAAGATTATGGTAATGTTTAGCGAGGAAGATTAGTGTTAGGGTGGGCTCTTAGGGTTAGGGGTTAGAGTTAAAGGTTCGTGTTATTTTTAACAGTTACAGTTACGTTTTCGGTTAAGTTTCAGGGTTAGGGTTAGGGTTAAGGTTTGGTTTTATCGTTTGTCACAGGGTTAGGCTTCAGTGTTAGCTTTATGGTTAAAGATTAGGATTAGGGTTAGGGTTAAGGGTTAGTGTGAGGGTTAATGGTAAGGGTCAAGATTAAGTGTTAGGGTTGGGCTTAGGGTTAGGAATAAGGCTTCGTGTAACGTTTAGGTTTAGAGTTAAGTGTTATGGTTATGGCTAGAGGTTAGGGTTAGGTTTAGGGTTCATGGTTAGGGTTACATTTAGGGGTTCGGGTTATGGGTTAAGTTTAGGGTGAGTGTTTAGTGTTACTGTTGGGCGTTAGGATAAGGGCCGAGGTTTAGGGTTAGGATTTAGGTTTAGTATTAGGGCTTAGATTTAGTGGTTAGTTTAAGGGCACATGCTCTGTTTAATCTATGGTGGGAAGGGTGCAGACTGGGTCGCCTCAACACCACACCATCGTACCTTGGGCCCAGACCTACATGCAGGACTCAGGCAGAGCCTCTTCTCACTCGTGGCATGGCTCTATTGTAGGCTTGGTCAACTCTGAGAACGAAGGAAGTGTGAGAATTAGGGTTATGGTTAGGGTTATGTGTTTGGGGTTAGAGGTTTAGGTTTGAGTGAAGTTTAGTGGTTAGGAATTAGAAGTTAGGATTAGTGTGTCAGGGGTTAGGTGTTAGGTTTTTGTAAGGGGCTAGCGTTAGATTTAGGTTTAGGGTTAATGTTCAGGTGGGTTAGGGGTCAGCGTTAGGGTTAGGCTTACAAGATAGGATTAAGGTAAAGGGTGAAGGCTTAAGATTAGCAGTAAGGGTTAAGGTTAGGGTTAAGGGTTAGGGTTTCGTTCCAAGTTAAGGGTGAGAATGAGGGTTAACAGTTGCGATTAGGGTAATGGTTTAGGGATAGTAATAGGTTTAAGGGATAGGGTTAGGGTTAGGTTTAGGGTTCGGGGTTAGGGTTAGCATTAGCGGTTAGGGTTAGGGTTAGGGGTTAGGGTTACAGTTAGGGTTAGGTCTAGGCATTATGGTAATGGTTCGTGTTAGGGTTAAGAATTAGGGTTAGGTTTAATTGTTAGGATTATGATCAGGGTAATGGTTAGGGTTAGGGTTAGCGGTTAGAGTTAGGGTTAGTGTTAGGGTTGTTTGTAGGGTGAAGGTAATGTTTAGCAGTTTAGAATTAAGGTTAGGGATTAGGTGTTACGGTTATGCTAGGAGTTAGGCTTAGAATTAAGGGATAGGGTTTGTTCTTAGGGTAAGTGTTATGCAATAACATTAGGATAGGGGTTAAAGTTAGGGTTACAGTGAGGTTTACGTGTTAAGGTGAACAATAACATCAGGGTTAGGTGTTATGTTCAGGGTTAGGGTTATGGGTGAGGTGCAGGGTTTTTGCTTAGGGCATGGGCCCTGTCAGCACTAGCAGGGGGAGTTAGGGGGCTGTGATTGTCCCCGGGAACCCACTCTATCGTACGCAGTATATGGGCTCCTGGGTTTCATGCAGGACACTGTGGCAGAGCCAGCTTTCACGCATGGCTTTGGAGAATTGTAGGCTTTTAAAACTCTGAGATAGCAAGAAGTCTGAGAATTAGATTTAGGGTTAGGATTATGGTTAGGGTTAGGGATGAAGATTAGTCAGGGAGAGGGCTTAGGGTTAGGGCTTAAGCTTCAAGTGAGGATTAGGGGTTAGGGAGTAGGTGTTGGGTTTAGTGATAGGGTTAGGGCTTAGGGGTTAGGGTTGGGTTAGGGGCTAGGGTTAGATTTAGAGTGGGGTTAGGGTTAGCGTTAGGGGTTAGGGTTAGGGTTAAGGGATAGGATAAGGGTTAAGCGTTAAGTGTTAGGTTTAGTTTTAAGGGTTAGGGTTACAGTTCGAGTTAAGGGTTAGTGTGGGGTTAACGGTTAGGGCTAGGGTTATGGGTTAAGGATAGAGTTAGATTTAAGTATTAGGATTAGGGTTCAGTGTTAGGGTTAGCATTAGGGATTAGCGTTAGGGTTAGGGGTTACGTTTACTCTTAGGGTTAGGTCTAGGCATTAGGGTACGTGTTAGTGTTAGGCTTAAGAGTTAGGGTTAGGTTTAATTGTTAGGATTAGGATCAGGGTTAAGGGTTAGGGTTAAGTGTCAAGTGTTACGGTTATTTTTAGGTGTACGGTTAGGGTTAGCAGTTAGGGTTAGGGTTAGTTTGTAGAGATAAGGTAATGTTTAGCAGTTTTGAATTAGCCTTAGGGATTAGGTGTTACAATTGTGGCTAGGAGTTAGGGTTAGAATTAAGGGATAGGGGTTGTTCTTAGGGTAAGTCTTATGCATTAACGTTAGGATAACGGGTTCAAGTTAGAGTTATGGTGAGGTTGATGTGTTAAGGTGAGCAATAGTATCAGGGTGAGCTGTGATGTTCAGGGTTAGGGTTATGGGTGAGGGGTAGTGTTTATGCTTATATCACGAGCCCTCTCTGCTCTAGGAGGGGGCTTAGAGGGCTAGGATAGATGCCGGAAGCCACTCTATCATACGCTGGGTATGGGCCCCTTGGCTTCATGCTGGACACAGTGGCCGAGCCTCCTTCTACACATGGCATGGGAGGATTGTAGGCTTTGTAAACTCTGAGAAAGCAAGAAGTCTGAGAATTAAATTTAGGGCTAGGATTAGGGTTAGGGTTAGCAATATAGGTTACTGTTATGGTGAGGGCTTAGGGTTAGGGGTTTCGGTTAGGGTCAGGGTTAAAGGTTAGTGTTAGGTTTAACAGTTACAGTTAGGTTTAGGGTTAAGCTTTAAGGTTTAAGCTTAGGGTTAAGATTAGGGTTTAGGTTTTGGTACAGGGTAAGGGTTAAGTGCTAGGTTTAGGCTTAAAGATTAGGATTAGGGTTAGGGTTAAGGTTTAGTGTGAGGGTTAACGGTTAGGGTTAAGGTTAAGTGTTAGGTTTATGGGTTAGGGTTAGGGTTAAGTGTTCATGTTAGGTTTAGGGTTAGAGTTAAGTGTTATGGTTAGGGTTAGGGGTTTGGGTTAGGTTTAGGGTTCATGGTTAAGGTTACATTTAGGGGTTAGGTTTAGGGTAAGCATTTAGTGTTAGTGTTGGGCATTAGGGTGAGGGCTTAGGTTTAGGGTTAGGGGTTAGGGTCAGTGTTTGGGCTTTGATTTAGCGGTTAGTTTAAGGGTACAGGACCTGTGTAATCTATGGTGAGTAGGGTGCAGAATGTTTACATGCGACACCACACCATCGGATCCTGGGCCTTTGGCCCAGACCTACTTGCAGGACTCATGCGGAAACTCTACTCACGCATTGCATGGTTGTATTTTAGCCTTGGTTAACTCTGAGAATGGAAGTAGTGTGAGAAATAGGGTTATGGTTAGGGTTAAGGGTTTGGTGTTAGGGGTTAGGGTTCAAGTGAGGTTTAGTGGTTAGGGACTAGGATTTAGGGTTAGTGTTAGGGTTAGGGGTTAGTTTTGCGTTAGGGGCTAGGGTTAGATTTATGGTTGGGGTTAGTGTTAGGGTTAGGATTAGGCATCAGGGTTAGTATTAGGGTTAAAGGATAGGATTGGAGTTAAGTGTTAAGGCTTAGGGTTTGTGTTAAGTGTTAGGGTTGGGGTTTAGGCTTAGGGTTACCATTTGAGTTAAGCTCTAGGGTGAGGGTTAAAGATTAGGCTTAGGATTATTGGTTAGGGATAGAGTTATGTTTAAGGGTTAGGGATAGGGTTAGGTTTAGGGTTCAGTGTTAGGGTTAGCATTAGGGGTTAGGGTTAGGGTTAGGGGTTAGGCGTAGTGATGTAGTAAGGGCTATGGTTAGAATTAGGATTGGGGTTAGTGTTAGGTTTAGGGTTAGGGGTTAGGTTTAGGGTTAAGGGATAGGATTATGGTTAAGGGTTGAGCGTAGGTTTAGGGTTAAGATTTAGTGTTAGGGTCCGGTTTAAGGGTTAGGGTGAGGGTTAACGGTTAGGGTTAGGGTTGGGGTTAGGGGTTAGGGATATAGTTAGTATTAAGTGTTAGGGTTAGGTTTAGGGTTCAGGGTTAGGGCTAGCTTTAGGGGTTATGATTAGGGTTAGGTGTTAGGTTAGTGTCAGGGTTAGGTCTAGGCGTCAGGGTAAGGTTTAGGGTTAGGGTTAAGAGCTAAGGTTGGGTTTAGTGGTTAGGATTAGGATTAGGGTTAGGAGTTAGGGTAAAGGGTCAAGGGTTAGCATTATTTTTAGCCATAGCTTTGGCGTTAGGAGTAAGGATTAGGTTCAGTGTTAGGGTAACAGTAGGTTACCGTAACAGTAACTACGTAGGGTAACAGTTAGTGTTAGTGGTTTAGAATTAGGGTTATGGATTAGTTGTCACAGTTATGACTAGGAGATAGGGTTAGAATTATGGGATAGGGGTTAATCTCAGGGTAAGTGTTATGCATTAACGTTAGGATAAGAGGTTAAAGTTCAGGTTACGGTGAGGTTTACATTCTAAGGTGAGCAATAGAATCAGGGTTAAATGTTATTTTCAGGGTTAGAGTTTTGGGTGAGGTGTAGAGTTTATGCTTAGGGCACGGGCCTTGTCTGCATTAGGCGGGGGGGGTGGTTAGGGGGCTGGGATTGTCACCAGGAACCCACTCTATCGTACTCTGGCCATGGGCCCCAGCGGTTCATTCAGGACACAGTGGAAGAGCCTCCTTTCACGCATGGCATGGGAGGATTGTAGGCTTTCTAAACTCTAAGAAAGCAAGAAGACTGAGAATTAGATTTAGGGTTAGGGTTAGGGTTCGGGTTAAGGATCAAGGTTAGTGTTAGGGTGAAGGCTTAGAGTTAGGGGTTATGGGTAGCGTTACAGGTTACTCTTAGTTTTAACCGTTACAGTTAGGTTCAGGGTTAAGGTTTATGGTTAGGTTTAAGGTTAGGGTTTAGGGTTTGGTACAGGATTAGGGTTAAATATTAGGTTTAGGGTTAAAGATTACGATTAAGGTTAGGTTTAAAGGTTAGTGTGAGGGTTAACAGTCAGGGTTAAAGTTAAGAGTTAGGGTTAGGGTTAGTGTTAGGATTAAGGGTTCATGTTAGGTTTAGGGTTAGAGTTAAGTGCTATGGTTAGCGCTCGAGGTTAGGGTTAGGTTTAGGGTTCACAGTTAGGGTTACGTTTAGAGGTTAGCATTAGGGTTAGGGATTAGCTTTAGGGTAAGAGTTTAGAGTTAGTGTTGGGCTTTAGGCTCAGGGCTTAGGTTTAGGGTCAGAGGTTAGGGTTGATGTTAGGGCTTAGATTTAGTGGTTAGTTTAAGGGCACAGGACCTGTTTATTCTACAGTGAGAGGGGTTAGGGTTAGGGTTAGGGTTGTCGTAGGGGTTAAGGTTAGATTTAACCTTGGGGTTAGTGTTAGGGTTAGGATTAGGGGGTTAGTGTTAGGGTTAGGGGTTAAAAACCCCTACAGCCAGCCCTAACCCGATTTCTGACACTTCTTCCATTCTCAGAGTTAACCAAGCCTACAATACAGCCATGTCATGCGTGAGAAGAGGCTCCACCTGAGTCCTGTATGTAGGTCTTGGCCCAAGGCCCAGCGTACGGTGGTGTTGTGTCGCAGCGACCCTGTGCACCACTCTCACCATAGATTAAACAGGTCCTGTGCCCTTAAACTAACCGCTAAATCTCAGCCCTAACACTAATCCTAACCCCTAACCCTAAAAGTTATCCTTAACCCTAACTGTTAACACTCAAACTAACCCTTAACTCTAACCCTTGTCATGATCTTTAACCCTAACCCTAACACTTAACCCTAACCCTGTACCAAACCATAACCCCTAAGCTTAACCCTAACCCTAAACCTAAACCCTAAGTCTAACTGTAACTGTTAAACCTAACAGTAACTTTTAACCCTAAAACTAACCGTATCCCCTTACCCGAAGCCCTCACCCTAAGATTAAACTTCATCCCTAACCATAACGATAATCCTAACCTTAAATCTAATTCTCAGACTTCTTACTTTCTTAGAGATTTGAAAGCTTACAATCCTCATTTACCATGAGTGAAATCAGGCTCTGCCAGAGTGTCCTACAAGAAACCCATGGGCCCATACCCTGCATACGATAGAGTGGGTTTCTGGTGACAATCGCATCCCCCTCAGTCCCACTCCTAGGGAAGACAGGGCCCATACCCTAAGCAAAACCCTACCCCTCACTCATAATTCTAACCCTGATCCTATTGCTCACCTTAACACATAAACCTCACCGTAAACCTAACTTTAACCACTTATCCTAACATTAATGCATAACACTTATGCTAAGAACAACCCCTATCACTTAATTCTAACCCTAACTCCTAGCCATAACAGTAACCCCTAATCCCTAACTCTAATTCTAACCACTAAACATTACCTTAACCCTACAAACAACCCTAATACTAACCCTAACCTTAAACGCTAACCCTAACCTTATCCCTAAACATAACCTTAAAAGTTTACCCTAAACCCTAACCCTATCCCCTAACCCTAAGCCTAACCCTTAATTCTGATCCTAATCCTAACAATTAAACCTAACCCTAACCCTTAACCCTAACACTAACACTTACCTTAATGCCGAGACCTAATCTTAGCAGTAAAGCTACCTCTAACCCTAACCCTAGACCTTAAACCTAACACTATCCCTAACTTATAACCCTAACCCTAACTGTTAACCCTCACCCTAACCCTTAACTCGGACCGTAACCCTAACCCTTAACCCTAACCCTATCCCTTAATGCTAACCCTAAGCCTTAACCCTTAACCCTAATCCTATCCCTTAACCCTAAACCCTAACCCTTAACCCTAACCCTAACCCCAACGCTAAATCTATCCCTAGACCCTAACCCAACCCTAACCGTTATCCCCTAATGCTAACATTAACCCTAACCCCTAATCCCTAACACCTAACCCTCACGCGAACACTAACCCCTAACCCCAAACACCTAACCCTAATCATAACCATAATTCTCACACTTCCTCCATTCTCAGAGTTAGCCAAGCCTACAATAAAACCATGCCATGCGTGAGAAGAGGCTCTACCTGAGACCTGCATGTAGGTCTGGTCCCAAGGCCTCGGGTACGATGGTGTGGTGTGACGATGACCCATTCTGCACACTTCTCACCATAGATTACACAGGTCCTGTGCCCTTAAAATAACCTCTAAATCTAAGCCCTAACGCTAACTCTAACACTAACCCTTAACCCTAAACTTAAGCCATGACCCTAACGCCCAACACTAACATTAAACCCTTACCCTAATCCTTACCCATAACCCTAATGCCTAAACGTAACCCTAACGATGAACCCTAAACCTAACCCTAACCCCAAACCCTAACCATAACACTTAACTCTAACCCTAAACCTAACACGAACACTTAAACCTAAACTTAACCACTAACCCTAACACTTAACCTTAACCCTAACCGTTAACTCTCACACTAACCCTTAAACCTAACCCTAATCGTAATCTTTAACCCTAAACCTAACAGTTAACCCTTACCCTGTACCAAAACCTAACCCCTAACCTTAACCTTAACCCTAACACTTGACCCTAAAGCTAACTGTAACCATTAAACCTAACACTAACCTTTAACCCTGACCGTAACTCTAACCCCTAACCCTAAGCCCTCACCCTAATGCTAAACTTTATCCTTAACACTAACCATAATCCTATCCCTAAATCTAATTCTCAGACTTCTTGCTTTCTCAGAGTTTAGAAAGCCTACAATCCTCCCATGCCATGCGTGAAAAGAGGCTCTGCCACTGTGTCCTGCATGAAACCCAGGGACCCATACCCAGTGTACGATAGAGAAAGTTCTCGGCCACAATCCTAGACCCCTAATCCTCCCGCCTAGTGCAGACAGGGCCCGTGCCCTAAGCATAAAAAGTACGCCTAACATATAACCCTAACCTTGAACGTAACACCTAACCCTGATCCTACTGCTCACCTTATCATGTAGACCACACTGTAACCCTAACTTTAACCGCATCTCCTAAAGTTAATGCATAACACTTACACTGAGAACAACGCCTATCCCATAATTCTAACCCTAAATCTTAGCCATAACCATACAACCTAATCCCTAACCCTAATTCTAAACTGCTAACCCTAACCTTAACACTACCAACAACCCTAACACTAACCCTAACCCTAACCCTCACCCCTAATCCTACCCTATGCCTAAAAGTAACCCTAACTCCTAACCCTTATCCCTAACCAAAAGCCCTGTCCCTAACCATAAGACTTAAGTCTCACCCTTATACCCTAACCCTAATACGAATCCTTAAGCCTAACCCCCAATCCTAACAATTAACCTTAACCCTAACTGTTAACGCTCACCCTAACCCTTAAATCAGACCAAAACCCTAACACTTAACCCTAACCCTAATCCCTAATGCTAACCCTAAGCCTTAACCCTTTACCCTAATCCTATCCCTTAAGCCTAACCCTAACCCTAATTCCTAACCCTAACCATAATCCCTAACCCTAACCCTAACACTAACCCTAACTCTGAATCTAACCCTAGCCCCTAAACCAACACTAACCCCTAACCCCTAACCCTAACACTAACACTAACTCCTAATTTCTAACCCCTGAACCACACTCGAACCCTAACCCCTAACCCCAAACAGTTAACCATAACCATAACCCTAATTCTCACATTTCCTCCATTTTCAGAGTTCACCAAGCCTACAATAGAGCCATGCCATGAGTGAGAAGAGGCTCCGCCTGAGTCCTGCATGTAGGTCTGGGCCCAAGGCCCAGGTACGATGGTGTGGTGTCAAGGGGACCAATTCTGCACCCTTCTCACCATAGATTAAACAGGTCCTGTGCCCTTAAACTAACCGCTAAATCTAAGCCCTAACACTAAACCTAAACGCTAACCCTAAACCTAAGCCCTTATCCTAATGCCCAACACTAACACCAAACACTCACCCTAAACCTAACCCGTAACCCTAACCCCTAAACGTAACCCTAACCATGCACCCTATATCTAACCCTAACCCCTAACCCTAACCATAACACTTAACTCTAACCCTAAACTAACATAAACCCTTAACACTAAACCTAATCCCTAACCCTCATGCTTAACCCTAACCGTTAATCCTCACACTTACCTTTAAACCTAACCCTAATTGTAATCTTTAACTCTAAACTTAACACTTAAACCTTAACCTGTACCAAAACCTATCCCCTAAACTGAACCCTAACACTAAACCTTAACGCTAAACCTAACTGTAACTGTTAAACCTAACACTAACCTTTAACTCTGACCCTAAACCTAACCCCTAACCCTAAGGCATCACCTTAACACTAAACTTCATCCCTAATTCTAACCATAATCCTAACCCTAAATCTAATTCTCAGACTTTTTCTTTCTCAGAGTTTAGAAAGCCTATAATCCTCCCACGCCATGTGTGAAAGGAGGCCCTGCCACTGTGTCCAGGGGCCAATACCCAGCATACGATAGAGTGATTTCCCGGCGAATATGCTAGCCCCCTAACCTCTCCGCCTAGTGCAGACAAGGCACGTGCCCTAAGCATAAACACAACCCCTAACCAATAACCCTAACCATAACTGTTAACTCTCACCCTAACATTTAACCCTGACACTAACCCTAACCTGTAAACCTATCCCTAAACCTTTACCCAAAGCCTAAGCCTTAACTCTAACACTATCATTTAACCCTAGCCCTAACCCCTAAATGTTACACTAACCATGAACCCTAAGCCTAACCGTAACCCCTAACACTAACCATAACACTTAACTGTAACCCTAAACCTAACAAGACCCCTTAACCCTAACACTAACCCCTAACCCTAGCCCTTAAACTTAACCCTAAACTTTTACCCTCACACTAACCTTTAACACTAACCATAATGCTAATCTTTAACCCTAAACCTAACACTTAACTCTTACCCTGTACGAAACCCTAACCCCTGACCTTAACCCTGACAATAAACCTTAACCCTAAACCTAACTTTAACCGTTAAAACTAACACTAACCTTAACCCTAACTCTAACCCTAACCCTTAACCCTAAGCCCTCACCCTAACACTAATCATCATCCCTAATCCTGACCATAATCCTAACCCTAAATCTTAATCTCAGACGTCTTCCTCTCTCAGAGTTTAAAAAGCCCTCACCCTAAAATTTAACCCTAAACCTAACTGTAACTGTTTAAACTAACACTAATCTTTAACCATAACCCTAACCCTTAACCTGAACCCTAAGCCAAACTCTTAACCCTAATCCTATCCCTTAACCCTAACTCTAATCCCTAACTCGAATGCTAACACTAACCCCAACCCTAAACCTAACCCTAGCCCCTAACCCAACCCTCACCCCAACCCCTAACCCTAACACTAACCCTAACCCCTAATGCCTAACCCCTAACCCTCATTTGAACACTCTCTCCTAAACCCAAATCCCTAACCCTAACCATAACCCTAATTCTCACACTTCCATTCTAAGAGTTAACCAAGCCTATAATACAACCATGCCATGCATGAGAACAGGCTCCCCCTGATTCCTGCATGTAGGTCTGAGCCCAAGGCCCAGGGTACAATGCTGTGGTGTCTCAGCGACCCATTCCACACCCTTCTCACCATAGATTAAACAGGTCCTCTGACCTTAAACTAATCGCTAAATCTAAGTCCTAACACTAACACTAATCCCTACCCTAAACAGAAACCCTGACCCAAACTCCCTTCACTAACACTATACCCTTACACCAAACCTAACCCCTAAACCTAACCCCTAAACATAACCCTAACCATGAACCCTAAACCTGAACCTAAACCCTAACACTTAAGTGTAACCCTAAACCTAACACGAACCCCTAATCCTAACCCTAAACCCTAACCCTAACCCTTCACCTTAACCCTAACCGTTAACCCTCAGCTAACCCTTAAACCTAACACTAATCCTAATCTGTACCCCTAAACCGAACACTTAACCCTAACCCTGTACCAAACCCTAATCCCTAACACTAAGCCCTCTCCCTAACACTAAACTTCATCCCTAACCCTAACCGTAATCCTAACCCTAAATCTAATTCTCAGACTTCTTGCTTTCTCAGAGTTTAGAAAGCCTACAATCCTCCCATGCCATGCATGAAAGGAGGCTCTGCCACTGTGCCCTGCATGAAACCCAGAGGCCCATACCCAGCATACGATAGAGTGGGTTCCTGGTGACAATCCCAGCCTCCGAACCCCCCCCCCACCTAGTGAAGACAGGGCCTGTGCCCTAAGCATAAACACTGCCCCTAACCCATAACCATAACCCTGAACATAAAACCTAACCCTGATCCTATTGCTCACCTTAACATGTAAAGCTCACCGTAACACTAACTTTAACCGCTTACCCTAACTTTAAGCATAAAACTGACCCTGAGACCAACCCCTATGCCATAATTCTAACCCTAACTCCTTACCATAACCATTACACCTAATCCCTAACCCTAATTCTAAACTGCTAAACCTAACCTTAAGCCTACAAAAAACCTTAACGGTAACACTAACCCTAACACCTAATCCTAACCCTGTGCCTGAAAATAAACCTAACCCTTAACCTTTAACCCTAATGCTAACCCATAACCCTAACCATAACACTTTACTCTAACCCTAAATCTAACACGAACGCTTAACACTAGCCCTAAACCCTAACCCTAACCCTTAAACACAAACCTAACCGTTAACACTCACACTAACCGTCAACCCTAATCCGAATTCTAATCTTTAACCCTAAACCTAACACTTAACCCTAACCCTGTACCAAACCCTAACCCCTAACCATAACCCTCACCCTAAAACGTAACCCTAAACCTAACTGGAACCGTTAAACCTAACTCTAACATTTAACCTTTACTCTACCCATAATCCGTAGCCCTAATCCCTCACCCTAGCACTAACCTCATTCCTAACCCTAACTATAATCCTAACCCTAAATCTAATTATCAGACTTCTTGCTTTCTCAGCGTTAGAAAGCCTACAATCCTCCCATGCCATGAATAAAAGGAGGCTCTACCACTGTGTCCTGCCGGAAACCCCAGTGCCCATACTCAGCATACACTAGAGTGGGTTCCCGATGACAATCGCAACCCCAAACCCCTCCCCCCCTGCCTAGTGCAGACAGGGCCCGAGTCGTAAGCATAAACCCTACCCCTCACCCCTAACCATAACCCTGAACATAACACCTGACCCTGATCCCATTGCTCACCTTAAAATGTAAATCTCACCATAACCCTAAATTTAACCCCTTATCATAACGTTAATGCATAACACTTACCCTGAGAACAACTCCTATCTCTGAATTCTAACCCTAACTCCAAGCCATAACCATAACACCTAATCCCTAATGCGAATTCTAAACCGCTAACCCTAACCTTAAACCTACCATCAAACCAAACATTACCCTAGCCCCTAACTTTAAAACTATGCCTAAAAATAACCCTAACACTTCACCCTTAATCCTAACCCCTAACTCTAACCCTAACCCTACCCCTAAGACCCTAACCATAACCCTAACTGTTAACCCTCACCCTAACACGTAACCCTGACCTTAACCCTAAACCTTAACACTAACCCTTAACCCTAACCCTAAGCCAAACCCTTAACCATAATCCTATCCTTTAACCCTAAACGCTAACCCTAATATTAACCCCAACCCTAAACCTAACCCTAGCACCCTAACCCAAACCCAACAACTAACCCCTATCCCTAACACTAACCCTAACTCCTAATCCCTAGGACCTAACCCTGACTCGAACCATAATCCCAAACTCCAAACCCCTAACCCAAACCCTAACCCTGATTCTCACACTACTTCCATTCTCAGAGTGAAGCAAGCCTACAATACAGCTATACTATGCGTGAGATGAGGCTCCACCTGAGTCCTGCATGTAGGTCCTTTCCCAAGGATCAGGGAACGATTTTGTGCTTTCGTGGAGACTCCGACAGCACCCTTCTCACCGTAGATAAAACAGGTCCTGTGCCCTTAAACTAACAGCTAAATCTCAGCCCTAACACTAACACTAACCCCTAACCGTAAACATAAGCTCCGACCGTAACGCTGAACACGAACTCTAAAACCTTACCCTAAACCTAAGCCCTAACCCTAACACTAACCCCTAAACATAACACTAACCATGAACCCTAAACCTAACCCTAACCATAACACTTAACGCTAACCCTAAAGCCTACACGAAGACTTATTCCTAACACTAACAAAAACCCTAGCCCTTAGTCTTGATCCTTACCATTAACCCTCACACTAGCCCTTAACCCTAACCCTAATCCTAATCTTTAACCCTAAAGCTAAAACTTAAGCCTAACACAGTACCAAATGCTAAACCTTAACCTTAACCCTAACCCTAAAACATAACCATAAACCTGACTGTAACTGTTAAACCTAACACTAACCTTTAACCCTAACCACTGACCTTAAGAACGCACCCTAACACTAACCTTCATCCCTAAACATTACCATAAACCTACCCCTAAATCTAATTCTCAGACTTCTTGCTTTCTCAGAGTTTAGAAAGCCTACAATTCTCCCATGTCATGAGTAAAAGGAGGCTCTGCCACTGTGTCCTGCAAGAAACCCGGGGGCCCATAACTAGTGCATGATAGAGCGGGTTCCCAGTGGCAATCCTAGTCCCTAACCCCCCCCCCCTCCTGGTGAAGACAGGGCCCGTGCACTAAGCAAAAAAACTATCCCTAACAGATAACCCTAATTCCAAACATAAAACCTAACCCTGATCCTGATACTCACCTTAAAACATAAACCTAACCATAACCCAAATTTATCACCTTATCTTAACGTTAATGCATAGCACCCAAAGAAGAAGCCCAATCCCATAATTCTAAACCTAACCCCTAGCCATAACCATAACACCTCATCCATATTCTAAAGTGCCAACCCTAAACTTCAACCTACCATCAACCCTAACCCTAACCCTAACCCCTAACCCTAAGCCCTCACCCTAACAATAATCTTCATCCCTAAACCGTGCCGTAATCCTAACCCTAAATCTAATTCTCAGACTTCTTGCTTTCTCAGAGTTTTGAAAGCCTACAATCCTACTAAGCCATGCATGAAAGCCCGCTCTGCCACAGTGTCCTGCAGGAAACCAGAGGCCCATACACTGCATACGATAGAGTAGGTTACCAGCGACCATCACAGGCCCCTATCTTTGCCTCCTAGTGCATACAGGGCCCGTGCCCTAAGCATAAACCCTACCCCTCACCCATAAGCCTAACCCAGAACATAACACCTAACCCTGATCATACTGCTGACCTTAAGAGGTAAAGCTCACCATAACCCTAACTTTAACACCTTATATTAACGTTAATGCATGACACCCTGAGAACAAGCACTATACTGTAATTCTAACGCTAACACCTAGCCATAACCATAACACCTGATCCCTAATTCTGAAACGCCAACCCTAACCTTAACCCTACCAACAACACTAACACTAACCCTAAGCCCTTACCCTAAACCTACGCATAAAAATAACCCTAACCGTTGATCCTTAGTCATAACCCCTAACCTTAACCCTAACCCTTAACCCTAATCCCAAGCCTAACCATTAAACATAACCCTAACACTTAACCCTAAACCTAACCTTTACTTTAATGCCTAGAGATCTAACCCTAACACTGACTTACAGTTAACACTAAACCTAACCCCCCAATGTTAACCTTAAACCTGAACCATAAACCTAACACTTAACCCTAATCCTATCCCTAACCACCTAACCCTAACCCTAACTGTTAAACCGCACCCTAACCCTTAACCCTGACCCTAACCCTAAACCTGAACCCTAACCCTAAGCCTAACCCTTAACCCTAACCCTATCCCTTAACCCTAACGCCTAACCCTAACGCTAACTCCAAACCTAAACCTTACCCTGGCCCCCTAAACCAGACTTAACACCTAACCCGTAACACTAACTCTAACCCTAACCACTAATCCCTAGCACCTAACCCTGACTCCAAACCTAACCCCTAACTCGAAACCCCTAACCCCAACCCTAACCCTAATTCTCACACTACTTCCATTCCCGAGTGAAGCAAGCCTACAATACAGCCATGCCATGTGTGAGATGAGGCTCCGCCTGAGTCCTGCATGTAGGTCTTGTCCCAGGGTCCAGGGAATGATGTTGTGCTTTCGTGATGACTCCGACCGCACCCCTCTCACCGTAGATTAACCAGGTCCTGTGCCCTTAAACTGACTGATAAATCTAAGCCCTACCACCAACCCTAACCCCTGACCCTGAACCTAAGCCCCGAGCCTAAAGCCCAACACTAACTCTAAACCCTTACCCTAAACCTAATCCTTAACCCTAATGCTAACCCCTAAACGTAACCCTAACCGTGGACAGTAAACCTAACCCTAACCTCTAACACAAACCCTAACACATAACTCGAACCCTAAAACTAACCCTAACCCTTAACCCTAAACCTAAACCCTAACCCTAACTCTTAACCTTAACCTAACCGTTAACTCTCACGCTAACCTTTAATCCTAACCCTAATCCTAATCTTCAACCCGAAACCTAACACTTAACCCTAACCCTGTACCTAACCCTAACCCTATACCAAACCCTAACCCCTCATCTTAACCCTAACCGTAAACCTCAACCCTAAACCGAACTGTAACCGTTAAACCTAAGAGTAACCTTTAACCCTAACCCTAATCCCTAACCCTAAGCCCTCACCCTAACACTAAACTTCAACCTTAACCCTAACCATAATCCTAACCCTAAATCTAATTCTCAGACTTCTTGCTTTCTTAGAGTTTAGAAAGCCTGCAATCCTCCCATGCCATGCGTGAAAGGAGGCTCTACCACTGTGTCCTGCATCAAACCCACGGGCCCATACCCAGAGTACGATACAGTGGGATCCTGGTGACAATCCCAGCCCCCTAACCTCCCCCCACCCCCGCTTAAGGCAGACAGGGCCCGTGCGCTAAGCATAAAAAATACCTTTAACAGATATCCCTCACCCTGAACATAACACCTAACCCTGTTCCTATTTCTCCCCTTAACACGGAAACCTCACCGTGAGCCTAACTTTAACCTCTTATCCTAACGTTAGTGCATAACCCATTCCCTGAGAACAACCCCTATCCCATAATTCAAACCCTATCTCCTAGTCATCACTGTAACACCAAATCTCTAACCCTAATTCTAAACCGCTAACTCTAACCGTAACCCTGCCTACAACCCTAACACTGACAGTAAACGTTACTTCTAACCCCAACGCTATGCCTAACAAAAACACTTAACCCTTCACCCTAACCCCTAAGCCTTACCCTAACCCTTAACCCTAATCCTAATCCTATCCATTCAACCTAACCCTAGCTCTTAAAGCTAACCCTAAACCTTACCCTCACAACTAGACCTAACCCTGACACTAATCTAACACCTAACCCTAACCATAACCCCTACAGCTAACCTTAACCCTGAACCCTAAACCTAACCCTAACACTGAACCCTCACTATATCCCCAACCTCTAAGCCTAATCGTAACCGTTAACCCTCACCCTAACACTTAAACTGGACCATAACACTAAACATTAACCCTAACACTAAACTTTAACCCTAAACCTGAGCCCAACCCTTAACCCTAATCCTATCCTTTTACCCTAAACCTAACCCCGAAACCTAACCCTAACACTAACCCCAATCCTAATTCTAACCATACCCCTTCATAAAACACTAACTCCTAACCCTAACACTTACCAAAAACCCTAATCGCTAATCCCTAACACTAAGACTTAACCTTTACCGTAACCGTTAACCCTCACCCTAAACCTTAACGCTGACCCTAACCTTAACCTTTAATCTAAGCCTCACCCTTAACCCTAACAGTAAGGAAAACCCTTACACCAACCTTATCCCTTATCCCTAACCCTAACACTACAGCTAAAAATAACCCTAAGCTTTGATCCTTAAACCTAACCCCTAACACTTACTTTAACCCCAAACCCTAACCCTAATCCTAAGCATTAAACCTAACCCTATCTCTTAACCCTTACTCTAACGCCTAGATCTAACCCTAAATCTAACCTACCACCTAATCCTAACCTTAAGCCCTAATGCTAACTCTAACCCTGAACCCTAAACCTACCCGTAAACCCTTAACACTAACCCTATCCATAAACCTTAACCCTGACCCTAACCATTACCCGCACCCAAACATTTAACCCTGACCCTAACCCTAATCCTTAACGATAAACATAACACTAAACCCCAACCCTAAGTCCAACACTTAACCCTAATCCTAACCCTAGACCCTAAGCCTAACCCTAACCCCTAACCCGAAACCTAAGCCTAACCCCAACCTGAACCCTTAATCTTGACCCTTACCCTTAACCCTCACACTAACCCTACTCCTAATCTTTAACCATGAAGCTAACACTGAAGCCTACCCCTGTGCCAAACGCTAAACCCAAACCTTAACCCTAACACTGAGACTTAACCATAAACCTAACTGTAACTGGTAAACCTAACACTAACCTTTAACCCCGAACCCTAACCCAAGACCCAACCCTGACACTAATCTTCATCCCTAAACATTACCAGAATCCTACCCCTAAATCTAATTCTCAGAGTTCTTGCTTTCTCAGAGTTTAGAAAGCCTACAATCTTCCCATGCCATGAGTAAAAGGGGGCTCTGCCACTGTGTCCTGCATGAAACCCAGGAGCCCATACCCAGCGTACGATAGAGTGGGTTCCCGGGGACAATCCCATCCCCCTAACCCCCGCCCCCCGCCCAGTGCAGACAGGGCCCGTACGCTAAGTATAAACACTACCCCTAACAGATAACCCTCACCCTGACATAACACCTAACCCTGATGCTATTGCTCACCTTAAAACATAAACCTCCCCGTAACCCTAACTTAGCCCCTTAACTTAACGTGAATGCATAACACCTTGAGAAGAAGCCCTATTCCGTAATTCTAATCCTAAACCATAGTCATAACCGTACCACCTCATCCCTAATTCTAAAACGTCAACCCTAACCTTCACTCTACCAGCAACCCTAACCCTAACCCTAACCCCTAACCCTAAGCCCTCACCCTAACCACTAATCTTCATCCCTAAACCGTGCCGTAATCCTAACCCGAAATCTAATTCTCAGACTTCTTGCTTTCTCAGAGTTTTGAAAGCCTACAATCCTACTAAGCCATGCATGAAAGCCGGCTCTGCCACAGGGTCCTGCATGAAACCCAGAGGCCCATACACTGCGTACGATAGAGTGGGTTCCCAGCGACCATCACAGACCCCTAACTTCGCCTCCTAGTGCATACAGGGCCCGTGCCCTAAGGATAAACCCTACCCCTCACCCATAACCCTAACCCAGAACATAACACCTAACCCTGATCCTACTGCTCACCTTAACAGGTAAAGCTCACCGTAACCCTAACTTTAACCCCTTATCTTAACGTTAATGCATGACACCCTGAGAACAAGACCTATACCGTAAATCTAACCCTAACTCCTAGCCATAACCATAACACCTAATCCCTAATTCTGAAACACCATCCCTAACCTTAACCCTACCAACAACACTAACACTAACCCTAACCCCTTACGCTAACCCTACGCCTAAAAATAACCCTAACCGTTGATCCTTAGTCATAACCCCTAACCTTAACCCTAACTCTTAACCCTAATCCCAATCCTAACCATTAAACATAACCGTAACTCTTAACCCTAACCCTGACCTTTACCCTAATGCCTAGAGATCTAACCCCCACGCTGACCTACAGTTAAGACTAAACCTAAGCCCCTAACGCTAACCTTAAACCTGAACCGTACACCTGACCCTTAACCCTAAACCTATCCCTAACCCCCTAACCCTAACCCTAACTGTTAAACCTCACCCTAACCCTTAACCCTGACCCTAACCCTAAACCTGAACCCTAACCCTAAAGCTAACCCTTAACCCTAACCCTATCCCTTAACCCTAACGCCTAACCCTAACGCTAACTCCAAACCTAAACCTTACCCTGGCCCCCTAAACCAGACTTAACACCTAACCCGTAAAACTAACTCTAACCCTAACCACTAATCCCTAGCACCTAACCCTGACTCCAAACCTAACCCCTAACTCGAAACCCCTAACCCCAACCCTAACCCTAATTCTCACACTACTTCCATTCCCGAGTGAAGCAAGCCTACAATACAGCCATGCCATGTGTGAGATGAGGCTCCGCCTGAATCCTGCATGTAGGTCTTGTCCCAGGGTCCAGGGAATGATGTTGTGCTTTCGTGATGACTCCGACCGCACCCCTCTCACCGTAGATTAACGAGGTCCTGTGCCCTTAAACTGACTGATAAATCTAAGCCCTACCACCAACCCTAACCCCTGACCCTGAACCTAAGCCCCGAGCCTAAAGCCCAACACTAACTCTACACCCTTACCCTATACCTAAACCTTAACCCTAATGCTAACCCCTAAACGTAACCCTAACCGTGGACAGTAAACCTAACCCTAACCTCTAACACAAACCCTAACACATAACCCGAACCCTAAAACTAACCCTAACCCTTAACCCTAAACCTAAACCCTAACCCTAACTCTTAACCTTAACCCTAACCGTTAACTCTCACGCTAACCTTTAATCCTAACCCTAATCCTAAACTTCAACCCGAAACCTAACACTTAACCCTAACCCTGTACCTAACCCTAACCCTATACCAAACCCTAACCCCTCATCTTAACCCTAACCGTAAACCTCAACCCTAAACCAAAGTGTAACCGTTAAACCTAAGAGTAACCTTTAACCCTAACCCTAATCCCTAACCCGAAGCCCTCACCCTAACACTAAACTTCATCCTTAACTCTAACCAGAATCCTAACCCTAAATCTAATTCTCAGACTTCTTGCTTTCTTAGAGTTTAGAAAGCCTGCAATCCTCCCATGCCATGCGTGAAAGGAGGTTCTACCACTGTGTCCTGCATGAAATCCACGGGCCCATACCGAGAGTCCGATACAGTGGGATCCTGGTGACAATCCCAGTCCCCTAACCTCCCCCCACCCCCGCCTAAGGCAGACAGGGCCCGTGCGCTAAGCATAAACAATACCTGTAACAGATATCCCTCACCCTGAACATAACACCTAACCCTGTTCCTATTTCTCCCCTTAACACGGAAACCTCACCGTGAGCCTAACTTTAACCTCTTATCCTAACGTTAGTGCATAACCCATTACCTGAGAACAACCCCTATCCCATAATTCTAACCCTGTCTCCTAGTCATCACTGTAACACCTAATCCCTAACCCTAATTCTCAACCACTAACTCTAACCGTAACCCTGCCTACAACCCTAACACTGACAGTAACAGTTACTTCTAACCCCAACGCTATGCCTAACAAAAACCCTTAACCCTTCACCCTAACCCCTAAGCCTTACCCTAACCCTTAACCCTAATCCTAATCCTATCCATTCAACCTAACCCTAGCTCTTAAAGCTAACCCTAAACCTTACCCTCACGACTAGACCTAACCCTGACACTAACCTAACACCTAACCCTAACCATAACCCCTACAGCTAACCCTAACCCTGAACCCTAAACCTAACCCTAACACTGAACCCTCACTATATCCCCAACCTGTAAGCCTAATCGTAACCGTTAACCCTCACCCTAACACTTAAACTGGACCATAACACTAAACATTAACCCTAACACTAAACTTTAACCCTAAACCTGAGCCCAACCCTTAACCCTAATCCTATCCTTTTACCCTAAACCTAACCCCGAAACCTAACCCTAACACTAACCCCAATCCTAATTCTAACCATACCCCTTCATAAAACACTAACTCCTAACCCTAACACTTATCAAAAACCTTAATCGCTAATCCCTAACACTAACGCTTAACCTTTACCGTAACCGTTAACCCTCACCCTAACCCTTAACACTGACCCTAACCTTAACCTTTAATCTAAGCATGACCCTTAACCTTAACAGTAAGGAAAACCTTCACGCCAACCTTATCCCTTATCCCTAACCCTAACACTACAGCTAAAAATAACACTAACCTTTGATCCTTAAACCTAACCCCTAACACTTGCTTTAACCCCAAACCCTAACCCTAATCCTAAGCATTAAACCTAACCCTATCTCTTAACCCTTACTCTAACGCCTAGATCTAACCCTAAATCTAACCTACCACCTAATCCTAACCTTAAGCCCTAATGCTAACTCTAACCCTGAACCCTAAACCTACCCGTAAACCCTTAACACTAACCCTATCCATAAACCTTAAATCTGACCCTAACCATTACCCGCACCCAAACATTTAACCCTGACCCTAACCCTAATCCTTAACGATAAACTTAACACTAAACCCCAACCCTAAGTCCAACACTTAACCCTAATCCTAACCCTTGACCCTAAGCCTAACCCTAACCCCTAACCCGAAACCTAAGCCTAACCCCAACCTGAACCCTTAATCTTGACTCTTACCCTTAACCCTCACACTAACCCTACTCCTAATCTTTAACCATGAAGCTAACACTGAAGCCTACCCCTGTGCCAAACGCTAAACCCAAACCTTAACCCTATCCCTGAGACTTAACCGTAAACCTAACTGTAACTGTTAAACCTAACACTAACCTTTAACCCCAACCCCTAACTCAAGACCCCACCCTGACACTAATCTTCATCCCTAAACATTACCAGAATCCTACCCCTAAATCTAATTCTCAGAGTTCTTGCTTTCTCAGAGTTTAGAAAGCCTACAATCCTCCCATGCCATGAGTAAAAGGGGGCTCTGCCACTGTGTCCTGCATGAAACCCAGGAGCCCATACCCAGCGTACGATAGAGTGGGTTCCCGGGGACAATCCCATCCCCCTAACCCCCGCCCCCCGCCCAGTGCAGACAGGGCCTGTACGCTACGTATAAACGCTACCCCTAACAGATAACTCTCACCCTGAACATAACACCTAACCCTGATCCTATTACTCACCTTAAAACATAAACCTCCCCGTAACCCTAACTTAGCCCCTTAACTTAATGTGAATGCATAACACCTTGAGAAGAAGCCCTATCCCGTAATTCTAATCCTAAACCATAGTCATAACCGTAACACCTCATCCCTAATTCTAAAACCTCAACCCTAACCTTCACCCTACCAGCAAACCTAAACCTAACCCTAACCCCTAACCCTAAGCCCTCACCCTAACCACTAATCTTCATCCCTAAACCGTGCCGAAATCCTAACTCGAAATCTAATTCTCAGACTTCTTGCTTTCTCAGAGTTTTGAAAGCCTACAATCCTACTAAGCCATGCATGAAAGCCGGCTCTGCCACAGGGTCCTGCATGAAACCCAGAGGCCCATACACTGCGTACGATAGAGTGGGTTCCCAGCGACCATAACAGACCCCTAACTTCACCTCCTAGTGCATACAGGGCCCGTGGCCTAAGGATAAACCCTACCCCTCACCCATAACCCTAACCCAGAACATAACACCTAACCCTGATCCTACTGCTCACCTTAACAGGTAAAGCTCACCGTAAACTTAACTTTAACCCGTTATCCTAACGTTAATGCATCACACCCTGAGAACAAGCCCTATATTGTAATTCTAACCCTAACTCCTAGCTATAACCATAACACCTAATCCCTAATTCTGAAACGCCAACCCTAACCTTAACCCTACCAACAACACTAACACTAACCCTAACACCTTACGCTAACCCTACGCCTAAAAATAACCCTAACCTTTGATCCTTAGTCATTACCCATAACCTTAACCCTAACCCTCAACCCTAATCCCAATCCTTAACCATTAAACTTAACCCTACCTCTTAACCTTAACCCTAACCTTTACCCTAATGCCTAGAGATCTAACCCCAACACTGACCTACAGTTACACTAACCCTACCCTCTAATGCTAACCTTAAACCTGAACTATACACCTGACCCTTAACCCTAACCCTATCCCTAACCCCCTTACCTTAACTCTAACTGTTAACCCTCACCCTAACCCTCAACCCTGACCCTAACCTTAAACCTTAATCCTAACCATGCGTTTGATGAGCCTCTGCCTTTGTCCTGCGTGACAGTTGAAGCCCAACACCCAGGGTAAGATGAAGTGGGGTCGCAGCCTTGCTCCACACCCACAGTGCCCCGTACATTAGACGGGGCCCGTGCCCTAACACACACCGTTAAACGTAAGCCCTAACCCTATCACTAAACCAAACCCTTAGTAAGCCCTGAATCTAACTCCTAACAGTAACCCTAATCCCTGACCCTTACTCTTGCCTCTCACCGTAAACCTAAACCCAACCACTAAACATAATCCTATTCTCTAACCCTAACAGTAATCCTAATCTTAATTCTAACCTAAAACCCTAACCCCTAAACCTAATCCTAGTCCCTAACACCTAACCTTAACCTAAACCGAATTCCAATTCTCTGAGTTCTTCAATTCAGAAACTTAAAAAAAGCCTACAATCCACCAATGCCGTGTCTGAGATGAGGGTCCGCCCCTATGTCCTGCATGACAGGCAGGCGCCAATGCCCAGGGTACTATGGAGTGCAGTCCTGGGGTCTGTAGGCTTGCTAAACTCCAGTTTGGAAGAATTGCTATAGTCATATATAAGGACGCTTACATTTACTTATAGAAAGCAACTATTGGTGTGTGATTTGTAGGCTTGCCTTACTCTAGTTTGGATGAAGAAGCTGAATCATATGTAGGAATATTAGCTTTGAGTTAGAGGAAGCATCTATGGGGGGTGCTTTTTTGGCTTGTTAAACTCTGGTTTGGAAGAAGTTTGAGAGTCTTATATAGGAACGATATCATTCATTCAGAGAAAGCAATTATAGGGAGTTGTTTTGTAAGCTTGCTAAGCTCTAGTTTGGAGGAAGGCGAGAGTCATATATAGGAACGTTTACGTTCACATAAAGCGTCTACGGGGGGACGGATTCTAGGCTTCCTAAACTCTAGCTTGGAAAAAGAGGACAGTTATGTATAGGAACTCTCGGCGGGGGATTTGTAGCATTGCTAAAATCTTAGATTGGAAAAGTTGCGAGAGTCTTACATAGGAATGTTAACATTCACTCAATGAAAGCAACTATAAGGGGTGCTTTCCAGGCTGGCTACACTCTAATTTGGAAAAAGTGCGACAGTCATATATAGGAAGGCTTATATTCACTCAGACAAAGCAATTATGTGTAGGTGTATAGTAGGCATGCTAACTCTAGTTTGGAAAATTTCGAGAGCCATGTATAGGAAAGCTTACAGTAACTTAGAGAAAGCAACGAACAGGGGTGGAGTGTAGGCTTGCTAAACTCTAGTTTGGAGGAAGTGTCATAGTCATATATAGGAACGCTTAAATTCGTTCAGAGAAAACAGCTGTCGGGGATTGGTTTGTAGACTTATTCAACTCTAGTTTGGAAGAAGTGCGAGAGACATATATAGGAAAGTTTACATTGACTCAAAGAAAGCAACTATGGAGGAGTGTTATTTTGGCATGCCAGATGCTAGTTAAGAAGAGGTACAAGACTCATATATAGGAACGCTTACATTCACACAGCGAGAGCAACTACGGAGTAGTGTCAGGTAGACATGTTAAAGTCTAGCTTGGGAGAAGTTCCAGAGTCCTATATAGGAAAGGTAACAGCCACTTTGAAAAAGCAAGTTTTGGCGGGTGGTTTGTAGGCCTGCAAAACCCTGTTTTGGTTGAAGTGTGAGAATCATATATGAGAACGCTTACATTCACTCAGAGAAAGCAACGATGGGGTTGTTTGTAGGCTTACTAAACTGCAGTTTGGAAGAAGCACGAGAATCACATATAGGAGCACATACATTTTGACGCACTGAAAGTAACTATGGGGTGGTGTTTTATAGGCATGCTAAACTCTAGTTTGGACGAAGTTTGAGAATCACATATAAGAAAGCTTAGAGTCACTTAGAGAAAGCAAATCTCTGGGTGTGGAATGTAGGCCTGCTAAACTTTATTTTGGTTTAAGAGTGAGAGTCATATATGGGAAGGCTTACATTCCCTCAGAGAAAGCAACGACGGCGTGGTGGTTTGTAGGCATACTAAACTCTAGTTTGGAAGAAGTAGGAGAATGATATATGGGAACGCTTACATTCACGTAGAGAAAGCAATTATGGGGTGGCGTTTTTGTAGCCATGGTAATCTCTAGTTTGGAAGAAGTTAAGGAGTAATATATAGGAAAGGGTATAGTCATAGAAACCAACTCTCGGGGGATGTTTTGTACACCTGCAAAACTCCAGTTTGGAAGTGGGGGAGAGTCATATTGGGGACCGCGTGCATTCACTCAGAGAAATCAACGATGGGATTGTGATTTGTAGGCATAGTCAACTCTAGTTTGGAAGAAGTACGAGAATCGTATATAGGAACGCTTACCTTCACGCAGAGAAAGCAACTATGGGGTGATGTTTGTATGCCTACTAAAATATAGTTTGGAGGAAGTTCGAGAGCCATATCTGGGAAGCTTACAGTCACTTAGAGAAAGCAGCTCTCGGGGGTGTTTCGTAGGCCTGCTAAACTCTATTTTCAATGAAGTGTTAGAATAATATATGGGAACTCAGTGAAAGCAACGTTGTGGTTGTGGTTCCTAGGCATACTAACCTGTAATTTGGAAGAAGCAAGAGAATCACATGTAGAACCGCTTACATTCCGGCACCGAATGCAACTATGGGGTGGTGTTTTGTAGGCTTGCAAAACTCTAGTTTGGACGAAGTTTGAGAGTCATATATAGGAAAGTTTACAGTCACGTAGAGAAAGCAACTCTCTGGGTGTGGAATGTAGAGTTATTTTGGTTGAAATAGAGTTATTTTGGTTGAAGTGTGAGAGTCATATATGGGAACGCTTACATTCACTCAGAGAAAACAACGTTTGGGTGGTGGTTTGTAGGGCATACTAAACTGTAGTTTGGAAGAAGTACGAGAGTCCTATATAGGAACACTTACATTCACGCAGAGAAAGCACTTATGGCGTCAGGTTTTGTAGGCATGCTAAACTGCAGTTTGGAAGAAGTTGGAGAACCTTATACAGGAAAGATTACCGTCACCTAGGGAAAGCAACTCTCGGGAGATTTTTTTGTACACATGCTAAACTCTAATTTGGATGAAGTGTGAGAGTCAAACATGGGACCGCTTACATTCCCTCAGAGAAACAACACTGGGGTGGTTTTTGTAGGCATACTAAATAGTTTGGAAGAAGTACGAGAATGATATTTGGGAACGCTTACATTCACACAGAGAAAGCAACTACGGGGTGGTGTTTTGTAAGCATGCTATAGTTTGGAAGAAGTTCTAAACCTGAACAGTCACTTAGAGAAAGCAACTCTTGGTGGGTGATTTTTAGGTCTGCTAAATTGTATTTTGAAAGAAGTACCAGAGTCATATATACTAATGCTTACATTCATGCAAAGAAAAAACCATGGGGTGATGTTTTGTGGGCATGTTAACCTGTAGTTTGGAAGAAGTTGGAGGGTCTTATTTAGGAAAGCTTACAGTCACCTAGAGAAAGCAACTCTCGGGAGAGCCTTTCTTGGCCTGCTAAACTCTACTTTGCATCAATTGTGAGAGTCAAACATGGGAATGCTTTCATTCATTCAGAGAACGCAACGTTTGGGTGGTGGTTTGTAGGCATTCTAAACTGTATTTTGGAGGAAGTACGAGAGTCATGTATATGAACGATTACATTCAGGCAGAGAAAGCAACTCTGGGGTCATATTTTGTTGGCATGCTAAACTGTGGTTTGGAAGAAGTTCGAGAGTCTTATATAGGAAAGATTACAGTGACACAGAGAAAACAACTCTCGGAAGTTTATTGGTAGGCCTGCTAAACTCTAACTTGGATGAAATGTGAGAACGCTTGCATTCATTCACTCAGAGAAAGAAACATCGTGATGATTTGAAGGCATAATAACTGTAGTTGGGAAGAAGTAGGAGAGTCATATATATGAACCGTTACATTCACGCAGAGAACGCAACTGTGGGGTGGCGATGTATGCATGTTAATCTGTAGTTTGGAGGAAGTGCGAGAGTCATATCTGGGGAAAATTACAGTCACTTAGAGAAAGGAACCATCTTGGGCTGGTTTGTAGATCTGCTAAATTCTATTTTGGAAACAGAGTGTGAGTCATATATGGGAACGCTTATGTTCACTCAGAGAAAGCAACCACGGTGTGGTGTTTTGTTGGCATGGTGTAGTTTGAAAGAAGTTGGAGATTCTTATATAGGAAAGTTTACAGTCACCTAGAGAAAGCAACTCACGGGGTGTTGTTTGTAGGCCTGCTAAACTCTAATTTAGATGAAGTGAGAGAGGCATATATATGAACGCTTATATTGATGCAGAGAAAGCAACTATGGGGTGGTGTTTTGTAGGCATGCTAAAATATAATTTGGAAGAAGTTCGAAAACAGTCACTTAGAGAAAGCAACTCTCGGCGGTTGATTTTTCGGTGTGCTAAATTGCATTTTGAAAGAAGTAACAGAGTCATATATACAAACGCTTACATTCATGCAGAGAAAGCAACTGTGGGGTGGTGCTTTCTAGGCATGCTAAACTCTAGTTTGGACGAAGTTTGAGAATCACATATAAGAAAGCTTAGAGTCGCTAAAGCAAATCTCTGGGTGTGGAATGTAGGCGTGCCAAACTCTATTTTGGTTTCAGAGTGAGAGTCATATATGGGAAGGCTTACATTCACTCAGAGAAAGCAACGATGGTGTGGTGGTTTGTAGGCATACTGAACTCTAGTTTGGAAGAAGTAGGAGAATGATATATGGGAACGCTTACATTCATGCAGAGAAAGCAATTATGGGGTGGCTTTTTTGTAGCCATGCAAATCTCTATTTTGCAAGAAGTTAAGAGTAATATATAGGAAAGCGTACCGTCATTTATAGAAACCAACTTTCGGAGGATGGTTTGTAGGCCTGCAAAACTCTACTTTGGAAGAAGGGGGAGAGTCATATGGGGGACTGGGTACATTCACTCGGAGAAATCAACGATGGGGTTGTGGTTTGTAGGCATACTAAACTCTAGTTTGGAAGAAGTACGAGAATCATATATAGGAACGCTTACATTCATGCAGAGAAAGCAACTATGGAGTGATGTTTGTATGCCTACTAAACGATAGTTTGGAGGATGTTCGAGAGTCATATCTGGAAAGCTTACAGTCATTTAGAGAAAGCAACTCTCTGGGGATGTTCGTAGGTCTGCTAAAATCTATTTTCAATGAAGTGTTAGAATCATATACAGGAACGCTTACATTCACTCAGAGAAAGCAACGTTGGGGTGGCCGTTTTTGAGCATACTAAACTCTACTTTGGAAGAGGTACGAGAGACATAAATACGAACGCTTACATTAACACAGAGAAAGCAAATACGGGGTGCTGTAGTGCAGGCATGCTAAACTATAGATTGGAAGAAGTTCGAAAGCTGACAGTCACTTAGAGAAAGCAACTCTTGGCGGGTGATTTTTAGGTCGGCTAAATTGTATTTTGAAAGACGTACCAGAGACATATACAAATGCTTACATTCATGCAGAGAAAGAAACTATGGGGTGATGTGTTGTGGGGATGCTAAATTGCAGTTTGGAAGGTGTTGGAGAGTGTTATATAGGATAGCTTACAGTCACCTAGAGAAAGCAACACTCGGGACAGGTTTACAAGCCTCTAAACACTAATTAGCAGCAATTGTGAGAGTCAAACATGGGAACGCTTACATTCACTCAGAGAACGCAACGTTTGGGTGGTGGTTTGTAAGCATTCTAAACTGTATTTTGGAGGAAGTAGGAGAGTCATATATACGAATGCTTACATTCACGCAGAGAAAGCAACTCTGTGATCGTATTGTGTTGGCATGCTAAACTGTGGTTTGGAAGAAGTTCGAGAGCCTTATATAGGAAAGATTACAGTGACACAGAGAAAACAACTCTCTGTAGTTTGTTGGTAGGTCTGCTAAACTGTAATTTGGATGAAGTGTGAGAACGCTTGCATTCACTCAGAGAAAGAACTTTGTCGTGGTGGTTTGTAGGAATAACAACTGTAGTTCGAAGAAGTAGGAGAGTCATATATGAACGGTTACATTCACGCAGAGAAAGCAACTGTGGGGTGGCGTATGTAATCATCATAATCTGTAGTTTGGAGGAAGTTCGAGAGTCATATCTGGGGAAAATTAGAGTCATTTAGAGAAAGGAACCATCGGGGGCTGGTGTGTAGGTCTGCTAAATTCTATTTTGGAAAAAGAGTGAGAGTCATAGATGGGAACGCTTATGTTGACTCACAGAAATCAACGATGGGGCGCTGTATTGTTGGCATGCTAAACTGTAGTTTGGAAGAAGTTCGAGAGTCTTATATAGGAAAGTTTACAGTCACCTAGAGAAAGCAACTCACAGGAGGTGGTTTGTAGGCCGCTAAACTCTAATTTGGATGAAGTGAAACAGGCATACATGGATACGCTTCATTCACTCAGAGAAAGGTAAATTTGGGTGCCGGTTTGTAGGTATACTAACTCCAGTTTGGAAGAAGTACTAGAGTGATATATATGAACGCTTATATGGACGCAGAGAAAGCAACTATGGGGTGGTGTTTTGTAGGCCTGCTAAAATATAGTTTGGAAGAAGTTCGAAAGCAGACAGTCATTTAGAGAAAGCAACTCTTGGTGGTGGATTTTTAGGTCTGCTAAATTGTATTTTGAAAGAAGTACCAGTGTCATATATTCAAACGCTTACATTCATGCAGAGAAAGGAACTGTGGTGTGGTGTTTTCTAGGCGTGCTAAACTCTAGTTTGGACGAAGTTTGAGAATCACATATAAGAAAGCTTAGAGTCACTTAAAGCAAATCTCTGGGTGTGGAATGTAGGCGTGCCAAACTCTATTTTGGTTTCGGAGTGAGAGTCATATATGGGAAGGCTTACATTCACTCAGAGAAAGCAACGATGGTGTGGTGGTTTGTAGGCATACTGAACTCTAGTTTGGAAGAAGTAGGAGAATGATATATGGGAACGCTTACATTCATGCAGAGAAAGCAATTATGGGGTGGCTTTTGTGTAGCCATGCAAATCTCTATTTTGCAAGAAGTTAAAGAGAAATATATAGGAAAGCGTACCGTCATTTATAGAAACCAACTTTTGGGGGATGGTTTGTAGGCCTGCAAAACTCTACTTTGGAAGAAGGGGGAGAATCATATGGGGGACTGGGTACATTCACTCGGAGAAATCAACGATGGGGTTGTGGTTTGTAGGCATACTAAACTCTAGTTTGGAAGAAGGACGAGAATCATATATAGGAACGCTTACATTCATGCAGAGAAAGCAACTATGGAGTGATGTTTGTATGCCTACTAAACGATAGTTTGGAGGATGCTCGAGAGTCATATCTGGAAAGCTTACAGTCATTTAGAGAAAGCAACTCTCTGGGGGTGGTTCGTAGGCCTGCTAAACTCTATTTTCAATGAAGTGTTAGAATCATATGCAGGAACGCTTGCATTCACTCAGAGAAAGAACGTTGTCGTGATGGTTTGTAGGAATAAATGCTGTAGTTCAAAAGAAGTAGGAGAGTCATATATGAACGGTTACATTCACGAAGAGAAAGCAACTGTGGGGTGGCCTATGTAATCATCATAATCTAGTTTGGAGGAAGCTCGAGAGTCATATGTGGGAAAAATTAGAGTCACCTAGAGAATTGGAACCATCGGGTGTTGTGTAGGTCTGCTAAATTCTATTTTGGAAGAAGAGTGAGAGTCATATATGGGAACGCTTATGTTCACTCAGAGAAATCAACGATGGTGCGCTGTATTGTTGGCATGCTAAACTGTAGTTTGGAAGAAGTTCGAGAGTCTTATATAGGAAAGTTTATAGTCACCTAGAGAAAGCAACTCACAGGAGGTGGTTTGTGGGCCGCTAAACTCTAATTTGGATGAAGTGAAAGAGGCATACATGGATACGCTTCATTCACTCAGAGAAAGGTAAATTTGGGTGCCGGTTTGTAGGTATACTAACTCCAGTTTGGAAGAAGTACGAGAGTCATATATATGAACGCTTATATGGACGCAGAGAAAGCAACTATGCGGTGGTGTTTTGTAGGCATGATAAAATATAATTTGGAAGAAGTTCGAAAGCTGACAGTGACAGAGAATGCAACTCTCGGCGGTTGATTTTGAGGTGTGCTAAATTGTATTTTGAAAGAAGTACCAGAGTCATATATAAAATCTGTTACATTTATGCTGAGAAAAACTATGTGGTGATGTTTTGTTGGCGTGCTGAAATGTAGTTTCTAAAAAGTTCGACAGTCTTTTATAGGAAAGCTTACTGTCCGCTAGAGGAAGCAACTTTCGAGAGATTGTTTGTAAGCCTGCTAAACTCTACCTTGCACCATTTGTGACTGTCATACATGGGAACGCTAACATTCTCTCAGAGAACTTAACTTTTGGGTGGTTGTTTGTAAGCATACTAAACTGTATTTTGGAAGAAGTAGCAGAGTCATATATGTGAGTGCTTACATTCACGCAGAGAGGGCAACTATGGGGTGGTGTTTTGTAGGCATGCAAATCTCTAGTTGCGAAGAAGTTAAGAGTAATAGGAAAGCTTACAGTCTCACAGAGAAAGCAACCCTTGGGGGCCGGTTTGTAGTTCTGCTAAATTCTATTTTGGATGAAGTGTGAATCATAAACGGGAACGCTAACATTCACTCAGAGAAAGCAGGGTTGCGGTGGTGATTTTTAGTCACACTAAACTGGAGTTTGGAGGAAGTACGAGAATAAAAGAATGCTTACATTCACTCAGAAAAAGCAACGTTGGGGAGGTGGTTGGTAGGTGTACTATACTTTGGAAGAAGTACGAGCGTGATGCATAGGAACGCTTACATTCACGCAAACTATGGGGTGGCCTTTTGTTGGCATGCTAAATAATGTTCCAAAGTCATATATAGGAAAGCTTATAGTGAGAGAAAGCAACTCTCGGGCGGTGTTTTGTAGGTCAGGCAAATTGCATTTTGAAAGCAGCCCGAGATTCATATAAGGGAAGGCCTATATCCACTCAGAGAAAGCAATGTTAGGCTGGTGGTTTGTAGGCATACTAAACTGTATTTTGGAACTCGTATGTATGACTCTCACACTTGATCCAAATTAGAGTTCACCAGGCCTATAAACCACATCCTGAGAGTTGCTTTCTCTAGGTGAATGTAAGCTTTCCTATGTAAAACTCTCGAACTTCTTCCAAACTAAAGTTTAGCATGCCAACAATACACCACCGCATCGTTGCTTTCTCTGAGTGAACATAAGAATTCCCTTATATGAATCACTTTTTCCAAAATAGAATTTAGCAGACCTACAAACCAGTCCCCGATGGTTGATTTAGCTATGTGACTGTAATTTTCCCCAGATATGACTCTCAAACTTCCTCCAAAGTATAGATTAACATGCGTACATACACCACCCAACAGTTTCTTTCTCTGCGTGAATGTAACTGTTCATATATATGACTCTCCTACTTCTTCCGACCTACAGTTATTATGCCTACAAACCACCACCCAAACGTTGTGTTCTCTCCGTGAATGTAAGCGTTCCCATATTTGACTCTCACAATTGCTGCTAATTAGTGTTTAGAGGCTTGCAAAGCTGTCCCGAGTGTTGTTTTCTCTAGGTGACTGTAAGCTATCCTATATAACGCTCTGGAACTCCTTTCAAACTGCAGTTTAGCATGCCAACAACACGTCACCCCATAGTTTCTTTCTCTGCATGAATGTAAGCGTTTGTATATATGACTCTGGTACGTCTTTCAAAATACAATTTAGCAGACCTAAAAATCACCCGCCAAGAGTTGCTTTCTCTAAGTGACTGTCAGCTTTCGAACTTCTTCCAATCTATAGTTTAGCATGCCTGCACTACAGCACCCCGTATTTGCTTTCTCTGTGTTAATGTAAGCGTTCGTATTTATGTCTCTCGTACCTCTTCCAAAGTAGAGTTTAGTATGCTCAAAAACGGCCACCCCAACGTTGCTTTCTCTGAGTGAATGTAAGCGTTCCTGCATATGATTCTAACACTTCATTGAAAATAGAGTTTAGCAGGCCTACGAACCATCCCCAGAGAGTTGCTTTCTCTAAATGACTGTAAGCTTTCCAGATATGACTCTCGAACATCCTCCAAACTATCGTTTAGTAGGCATACAAACATCACTCCATAGTTGCTTTCTCTGCATGAATGTAAGCGTTCCTATATATGATTCTCGTACTTCTTCCAAACTAGAGTTTAGTATGCCTACAAACCACAACCCCATCGTTGATTTCTCCGAGTGAATGTACCCAGTCCCCCATATGACTCTCCCCCTTCTTCCAAAGTAGAGTTTTGCAGGCCTACAAACCATCCTCCGAAAGTTGGTTTCTATAAATGACGGTACGCTTTCCTATATATTACTCTTAACTTCTTGCAAAATAGAGATTTGCATGGCTACAAAAAAGCCACCCCATAATTGCTTTCTCTGCATGAATGTAAGCGTTCCCATATATCATTCTCCTACTTCTTCCAAACTAGAGTTCAGTATGCCTACAAACCACCACACCATCGTTGCTTTCTCTGAGTGAATGTAAGCCTTCCCATATATGACTCTCACTCTGAAACCAAAATAGAGTTTGGCACGCCTACATTCCACACCCAGAGATTTGCTTTAGCGACTCTAAGCTTTCTTATATGTGATTCTCAAACTTCGTCCAAACTAGAGTTTAGCATGCCTAGAAAGCACCACCCCACAGTTGCTTTCTCTGCATGAATGTAAGCGTTTGTATATATGACTCTGTTACTTCTTTCAAAATGCAATTTAGCACACCGAAAAATCAACCGCCGAGAGTTGCTTTCTCTAAGTGACTGTTTTCGAACTTCTTCCAAATTATATTTTAGCATGCCTACAAAACACCACCCCATAGTTGCTTTCTCTGCATCAATATAAGCGTTCATATATATGCCTCTCTCACTTCATCTAAATTAGAGTTTAGCAGGCCTACAAACAACACCCCGTGAGTTGCTTTCTCTAGGTGACTGTAAACTTTCCTATATAAGAATCTCCAACTTCTTTCAAACTACACCATGCCAACAAAACACCACACCGTGGTTGCTTTCTCTGAGTGAACATAAGCGTTCCCATATATGACTCACACTCTGTTTCCAAAATAGAATTTAGCAGATCTACAAACCAGCCCAAGATGGTTCCTTTCTCTAAGTGACTGTAATTTTCCCCAGATATGACTCTCGCACTTCCTCCAAACTACAGATTAACATGCATACATCGCCACCCCACAGTTGCGTTCTCTGCGTGAATGTAACGGTTCATATATATGACTCTCCTACTTCTTCCCAACTACAGTTATTATGCCTTCAAATCATCACGATGTTTCTTTCTCTGAGTGAATGAATGCAAGCGTTCTCACATTTCATCCAAGTTAGAGTTTAGCAGGCCTACCAATAAACTTCCGAGAGTTGTTTTCTCTGTGTCACTGTAATCTTTCCTATATAAGACTCTCGAACTTCTTCCAAACCACAGTTTAGCATGCCAACAAAATATGACCCCAGAGTTGCTTTCTCTGCCTGAATGTAATCGTTCATATACATGACTCTCGTACTTCCTCCAAAATACAGTTTAGAATGCCTACAAACCACCACCCAAACGTTGCGTTCTCTGAATGAATGAAAGCATTCCCATGTTTGACTCTCACAATTGATGCAAAGTAGAGTTTAGCAGGCCAAGAAAGGCTCTCCCGAGAGTTGCTTTCTCTAGGTGACTGTAAGCTTTCCTAAATAAGACCCTCCAACTTCTTCCAAACTACAGGTTAACATGCCCACAAAACATCACCCCATGGTTTTTTCTTTGCATGAATGTAAGCATTAGTATATATGACTCTGGTACTTCTTTCAAAATACAATTTAGCAGACCTAAAAATCACCCACCAAGAGTTGCTTTCTCTAAGTGACTGTTCAGGTTTAGAACTTCTTCCAAACTATAGCATGCTTACAAAACACCACCCCGTAGTTGCTTTCTCTGTGTGAATGTAAGCGTTCCCAAATATCATTCTCGTACTTCTTCCAAACTATTTAGTATGCCTACAAAAACCACCCCAGTGTTGTTTCTCTGAGGGAATGTAAGCGGTCCCATGTTTGACTCTCACACTTCATCCAAATTAGAGTTTAGCATGTGTACAAAAAAATCTCCCGAGAGTTGCTTTCCCTAGGTGACGGTAATCTTTCCTGTATAAGGTTCTCCAACTTCTTCCAAACTGCAGTTTAGCATGCCTACAAAACCTGACGCCATAAGTGCTTTCTCTGCGTGAATGTAAGTGTTCCTATATAGGACTCTCGTACTTCTTCCAAACTACAGTTTAGTATGCCCTACAAACCACCACCCAAACGATGTTTTCTCTGAGTGAATGTAAGCGTTCCCATATATGACTCTCACACTTCAACCAAAATAACTCTATTTCAACCAAAATAACTCTACATTCCACACCCAGAGAGTTGCTTTCTCTACGTGACTGTAAACTTTCCTATATATGACTCTCAAACTTCGTCCAAACTAGAGTTTTGCAAGCCTACAAAACACCACCCCATAGTTGCATTCGGTGCCGGAATGTAAGCGGTTCTACATGTGATTCTCTTGCTTCTTCCAAATTACAGGTTAGTATGCCTAGGAACCACAACCACAACGTTGCTTTCACTGAGTTCCCATATATTATTCTAACACTTCATTGAAAATAGAGTTTAGCAGGCCTACGAAACACCCCCGAGAGCTGCTTTCTCTAAGTGACTGTAAGCTTCCCAGATATGGCTCTCGAACTTCCTCCAAACTATATTTTAGTAGGCATACAAACATCACCCCATAGTTGCTTTCTCTGCGTGAAGGTAAGCGTTCCTATATACGATTCTCGTACTTCTTCCAAACTAGAGTTGACTATGCCTACAAATCACAATCCCATCGTTGATTTCTCTGAGTGAATGCACGCGGTCCCCAATATGACTCTCCCCCACTTCCAAACTGGAGTTTTGCAGGTGTACAAAACATCCCCCGAGAGTTGGTTTCTATGACTATACCCTTTCCTATATATTACTCCTTAACTTCTTCCAAACTAGAGATTACCATGGCTACAAAAACGCCACCCCATAATTGCTTTCTCTACGTGAATGTAAGCGTTCCCATATATCATTCTCCTACTTCTTCCAAACTAGAGTTTAGTATGCCTACAAACCACCACGCCGTCTTAAACCAAAATAGAGTTTAGCAGCCCTACATTCCACACCCAGAGATTTGCTTTCTCTAATTGACTCTAAGCTTTCTTATATGTGATTCTCAAACTTCGTCCAAACTAGAGTTTAGCATGCCTATAAGACACCACCCCATAGTTACTTTCAGTGCGTCAAAATGTATGTGTTCCTATACGTGATTCTCGTGCTTCTTCCAAACTGCAGTTTAGTAAGCCTACAAACAACCCCATCGTTGCTTTCTCTGAGTGAATGTAAGCGTTCTCATATATGATTCTCACACTTCAACTAAAACAGGGTTTTGCAGGCCTACAAACAACCCGCCAAGACTTGCTTTTTCAAAGTGGCTGTTACCTTTCCTATATAGGACTCTGGAACTTCTCCCAAGCTAGACTTTAACATGTCTACCTGACACTACTCCGTAGTTGCTCTCGCTGTGTGAATTTAAGCGTTCCTATATATGAGTCTTGTACTTCTTCCTAACTAGCATCTGGCATGCCAAAATAACACTCCCCCATAGTTGCTTTCTTTGAGTCAATGTAAACATTCCTATATATGTCTCTCGCACTTCTTCCAAACTAGAGTTCAATAAGTCTACAAACCAATCCCCGACAGCTGTATTCTCTGAACGAATTTAAGCGTTCCTTATATATGACTATGGCACTTCCTCCAAACTAGAGTTTAGCAAGCCTACACTCCACCCCTGTTCGTTGCTTTCTCTAAGTTACTGTAAGCTTTCCTATACATGGCTCTCGAAATTTTCCAAACTAGAGTTAGCATGCCTACTATACACCTACACATAATTGCTTTGTCTGAGTGAATATAAGCCTTCCTATACATGACTGTCGCACTTTTTCCAAATTAGAGTGTAGCCAGCCTGGAAAGCACCCCTTATAGTTGCTTTCATTGAGTGAATGTTAACATTCCTATGTATGACTCTCGCAACTTTTCCAATCTAAGATTTTAGCAATGCTACAAATCCCCCGCCGAGAGTTCCTATACATAACTGTCCTCTTTTTCCAAGCTAGAGTTTAGGAAGCCTAGAAACCGTCCCCCCGTAGACGCTTTATGTGAACGTAAGCGTTCCTATATATGACTCTCGCCTTCCTCCGAACTAGAGCTTAGCAAGCCTACAAACCAACTCCCTATAATTGCTTTCTCTGAAAGAATGATATCGTTCCTATATAAGACTCTCGAACTTCTTCCAAACCAGAGTTTAACAAGCCATAAAAGCACTCCCCATAGATGCTTCCTCTAACTCAAAGCTAATATTCCTATATATGATTCAGCTTCTTCATCCAAACTAGAGTAAGGCAAGCCTACAAATCACACACCAATAGTTGCTTTCTATAAGTAAATGTAAGCATCCCTATATATGACTATAGTAATTCTTCCAAACTGGAGTTTAGCAAGCCTACAGACCCCAGGACTCCACTCCATAGTACCCTGGGCATTGGCGCCTGCCTGTCATGCAGGACATAGGGGCGGACGCTCATCTCAGACACTGCATTGGTGGATTGTAGGCTTTTTTAAGTTTTTGAATTGCAAAAGTCTGAGAATTGGAATTCGGTTTAGGGTAAGGTTAGGTGTTAGGGACTAGGATTAGGTTTAGGGGTTAGGGTTTTAGGTTAGAATTAGGGTTAGGATTACTGTTAGGGTTAGAGAATAGGATTATGTTTAGTGGTTGGGTTTAGGTTTAGGCTGAGAGGCAAGAGTAAGGGTCAGGGATTAGGGTTACTATTAGGAGTTAGATTCGGGGCTTACGAAGGGTTTGGTTTAGTGATAGGGTTCGGGCTTACGTTTAACGGTGTGTGTTAGGGCATGGGTCCTGTCTAACGTACGGGGCACTGTGGGTGTGGAGCAAGGCTGCGTCCCCACTTCATCGTACCCTGGGTGTTGGGCATCAACTGTCACGCAGGACAAAGGCAGAGGCTCATCTCACGCATGGTTAGGATTAAGGTTTGAGGTTAGGGTCAGGGTTGAGGGTTAGGGTGAGGGTTAACAGAGTCAGGGTAAGGGGGTTGGGATAGGGTTAGTGTTAAGGGTTACGGGTAGGTTTAGGGTTCAGGGTTAGAGTTAGCCTTAGGGCTTAAGGTTAGGATTAGGTGGTAGGTTAGATGTAGGGTTAGATCTAGGCGTTAGGGTAAGGGCTAGCGTTAGGGTTAAGAGATAGGTTAGGTTGAATGCTTAGGATTAGGATTAGGGTTTGGGGTTAAAGTAAGTGTTAGGGGTTAGGTTTAAGGATCCAAGGTTAGGGTTATTTTTAGCTGTAGTGTTAGGGTTAGGGATAAGGGATCTCATTAGCATTAAGGGTCTTCCATACTGTAGGGTTAAGGGTTATGCTTAGAGTTAAAGGTTAAGGTTAGGGTCAGTGTTAAGATTTAGGGTGAGGGTTAACGGTTAGGGTAAAGGTTAAGCGTTAGGGTTAGGGATTAGTGATTAGGGTTTTTGGTTAGTGTTAGGGTTAGCGGTTAGGAGTTAGTGTTTTATGAAGGGGTATGGTTAGAATTAGGATTGGGGTTAGAGTTAGGGTGAGGTATAGGGGTTAGGTTTAGGGGTTAGTTTTAGGGTAAAAGGATAAGATTAGGGCTACGGGTTGGGCTTAGTTTTAGGGTTAAAGTTTACTGCTAGGGTTAGGGATAGGGTTCAGGGTTAGCTTTAGGGGTTCTGGTTAGGGTTAGGTGTTAGGTTAGTGTCAGGGTTAGGTCTAGTCGTGAGGGTAAGGTTTAGGGTTAGCTTTAAGAGCTAGGGTTAGGTTTAATGGTTAGGATTAGGATTAGGGTTAAGGGTTAGGGTAAGGCTTAGGGGTTAGGGTGAAGGGTTAGGGTCAAGGGTTAGGGTTTTTGTTAGGCATAGCGTTGGGGTTAGAAGTAAGGGTTAATGTCAGTGTTAGGTTTGTAGGTAGGGTTACGGTTAGGGTTAGCGGTTTAGAAATAGGGTTAGGGATTAGGTGTCACAGTGATGACTAGGAGATAGGGTTAGAATTATGGGATAGGGGTTGTTCTCAGGAAATGGGTTATGCATTAACGTTAGGATAAGAGGTGAAAGTTAGGCGCACGGTGAGGTTTACGTGTTAAGGGGAGAAATAGGAACAGGGTTGGGTGTTATGTTCAGGGTTAGGGTTATCTGTTAAAGGTATTGTTTATGCTTAGCGCCCGGGCCCTGTCTGCAGTAGGCGGGCGGGGGGAGTTTAGGGGGCTGGGATTGTACCCGGGAACCCACTCTATCATACTCTGGGTATGGGCCCGTGGGTTTCATGCAGGACACAGTGGTAGAGCCTCCTTTCACACATGGCATGGGAGGATTGCAGGCTTTCTAAACTCTAAGAAAGCAAGAAGTCTGAGAATTAGATTTTGGGTTAGGATTCTGGTTAGGGTTAAGGATGAAGTTTAGTGTTAGGGTGAGGGCTTAGGGTTAGGGAATAGGGTTAGGGTTAAAGGTTACTCTTAGGTTTAACAGTTACACTTTGGTTTAGGGTTGAGGTTTACGGTTAGGGTTAAGATGAGGGTTAGGGTTTGGTACAGGGTTAGGGTTAAGTGTTAGGTTTAGAGTTGAAGATTAGGATTAGGGTTAGGATTAAAGGTTAGCGTGAGAGTTAACGCTTAGGGTTAAGGTTAAGAGTTAGGGTTTAGGGTTAGGGTTAGGGTTAGGGTTAGTTTTAGGGTTAGAGTTATGTGCTATGGTTTGCGTTAGAGGTTAGGGTTAGGTTTACTGGTCACGGTTAGGGTTACATTTAGGGTTTAGCATTAGGGTTAGGGTTAGGGTTAGGGTTGAGGGATAGGATTAGGGTTAAGTGTTGTGCTTAGGGTTAGGGTTTAGTGTTAGGGTTATCATTAAGGATTAGGGTTAGGGTCAGGGTTAAATGCTTGGGTGCGGGTAATGGTTAGGGTCAGGGTTAAGGTTCACGGATAGGGTTAGTGTTAAGGGTTACGGGTAGGTTTAGGGTTCAGGGTTAGTGTTAGCATTAGGGCTTAAGGTTAGGATTAGGCGGTAGGTTAGATGTAGGGTTAGATCTAGGCGTTAGGGTAAGGGCTAGCGTTAGGGTTAAGAGATAGGGTTAGGTTTAATGCTTAGGATTAGGGTTAGGGTTTGGGGTTAAAGTAAGTGTTAGGGGTTAGGTTTAAGGATCCAAGGTTAGGGTTATTTTTAGCTGTAGTGTTAGGGTTAGGGATAAGGGATCCCATTAGCATTAAGGGTCTTCCTTACTGTAGGGTTAAGGGTTAGGCTTAGAGTTAAAGGTTAAGGTTAGGGTCAGTGTTAAGATTTAGGGTGAGGTTTAACGGTTAGGGTAAAGGTTAAGCGTTAGGGTTAGGGATTAGTGATTAGGGTTTTTGGTTAGTGTTAGGGTTAGCGGTTAGGAGTTAGTGTTTTATGAAGGGGTATGGTTAGAATTAGGATTGGGGTTAGAGTTAGGGTGATGTATAGGGGTTAGGTTTAGGGGTTAGTTTTAGGGTAAAAGGATAGGATTAGGGCTACGGGTTGGGCTTAGTTTTAGGGTTAAAGTTTACTGCTAGGGTTAGGGATAGGGTTCAGGGTTAGCTTTAGGGGTTCTGGTTAGGGTTAGGTGTTAGGTTAGTGTCAGGGTTAGGTCTAGTCGTGAGGGTAAGGTTTAGGGTTAGCTTTAAGAGCTAGGGTTAGGTTTAATGGTTAGGATTAGGATTAGGGTTAAGGGTTAGGGTAAGGCTTAGGGGTTAGGGTGAAGGGTTAGGGTCAAGGGTTAGGGTTTTTGTTAGGCATAGCGTTGGGGTTAGAAGTAAGAGTTACTGTCAGTTTTAGGGTTGTAGGTAGGGTTACGGTTAGGGTTAGTGGTTTAGAATTAGGGTTAGGGATTAGGTGTCACAGTGATGACTAGGAGATAGGGTTAGAATTATGGGATAGGGGTTGTTCTCAGGAAATGGGTTATGCATTAACGTTAGGACAAGAGGTTAATGGTAGGCGCATGGTGAGGTTTACGTGTTAGGGGGAGAAATAGGAAAAGGGTTGGGTGTTATGTTCAGGGTTAGGGTTATCTGTTAAAGGTATTGTTTATGCTTAGCGCACGGGCCCGGTCTGCATTAGGCGGGCGGGGGGAGTTTAAGGGGCTGGGATTGTACCCGGGAACCCACTCTATCATACTCTGGGTATGGGCCCGTGGGTTTCATGCAGGACACAGTGGTAGAGCCTCCTTTCACGCATGGCATGGGAGGATTGCAGGCTTTCTAAACTCTAAGAAAGCAAGAAGTCTGAGAATTAGATTTAGGGTTAGGATTCTGTTTAGGGTTTAGGATGAAGTTTAGTGTTAGGGTGAGGGTTTCGGGTTAGGGATTAGGGTTAGGGTTAAAGGTTACTCTTAGGTTTAATGGTTACACTTTGGTTTAGGGTTGAGGTTTACGGTTAGGGTTAAGATGAGGGGTTAGGGTTTGGTACAGGGTTAGGGTTAAGTGTTAGGTTTAGGGTTGAAGATTAGGATTAGGGTTAGGATTAAAGATTAGCGTGAAAGTTAACGCTGAGGGTTAAGGTTAAGAGTTAGGGTTTAGGGTTAGGGTTAGGGTTAGTTTTAGGGTTAGAGTTATGTGCTATGTTTTGTGTTAGAGGTTAGGGTTAGGTTTACTGGTCACGGTTAGGGTTACGTTTAGGGTTTAGCATTAGGGTTCGTGTTAGGGTTAAGGGATAGGATTAGGGTTAAGTGTTGGGCTTTGGGTTAGGGTTTAGTGTTAGGGTTAGCATTAAGGATTAGGGTTAGGGTCAGGGTTAAATGCTTGGGTGCGGGTAATGGTTAGGGTAAGGGTTTAGGTTCACGGATAGGGTTAGTGTTAAGGGTTACGGGTAGGTTTAGGGTTCAGGGTTAGTGTTAGCATTAGGGCTTAAGGTTAGGATTAGGCGGTAGGTTAGATTTAGGGTTAGATCTAGGCGTTAGGGTAAGGGCTAGCGTTAGGGTTAAGAGATAGGGTTAGGTTTAATGCTTAGGATTAGGGTTAGGGTTTGGGGTTAAAGTAAGTGTTAGGGGTTAGGTTTAAGGTTCCAAGGTTAGGGTTATTTTTAGCTGTAGTGTTAGGGTTAGGGATAAGGGATCCCATTAGCATTAAGGGTCTTCCTTACTGTAGGGTTAAGGGTTAGGCTTAGAGTTAAAGGTTAAGGTTAGGGTCAGTGTTAAGATTTAGGGTGAGGGTTAACGGTTAGGGTAAACGTTAAGCGTTAGGGTTAGGGATTAGTGATTAGGGTTTTTGGTTAGTTTTAGGGTTAGCAGTTAGGAGTTAGTGTTTTATCAAGGGGTATGGTTAGAATTAGGATTGGGGTTAGAGTTAGGGTGAGGTATAGGGGTTAGGTTTAGGGGTTAGTTTTAGGGTAAAAGGATAGGATTAGGGTTACGGGTTGGGCTTAGGTTTAGGGTTAAAGTTTACTGCTAGGGTTAGGGATAGGGTTCAGGGTTAGGTTTAGGGGTTCTGGTTAGGATTAGGTGTTAGGTTAGTGTCAGGGTTAGGTGTAGTCGTGAGTGTAAGATTTAGGGTTAGCTTTAAGAGCTAGGGTTAGGTTTAATGGTTAGGATTAGGATTAGGGTTAAGGGTTAGGGTAAGGCTTAGGGGTTAGGGTGAAGGGTTAGGGTCAAGGGTTAGGGTTTTTGTTAGGCATAGCGTTGGGGTTAGAAGTAAGGGTTACTGTCAGTGTTAGGGTTGTAGGCAGGGTTACGGTTAGGGTTAGCGGTTTAGAATTAGGGTTAGGTATTAGGTGTCACAGTGATGACTAGGAGATAGGGTTAGAATTATGGGATAGGGGTTGTTCTCAGGAAATGGGTTATGCATTAACGTTAGGATAAGAGGTTAAAGTTAGGCGCACGGTGAGGTTTACGTGTTAAGGGAAGAAATAAGAACAGGGTTCGGTGTTATGTTCAGGGTTAGGGTTATCTGTTAAAGGTATTGTTTATGCTTAGCGCACGGGCCCTGTCTGCATTAGGCGGGCGGGGGGAGTTTAGGGGTCTGGGATTGTACCCGAAAACCCACTCTATCATACTCTGGGTATGGGCCCGTGGGTTTCATGCAGGACACAGTGGTAGAGCCTCCTTTCACGCATGGCATGGGAGGATTGCAGGATTTCTAAACTCTAAGAAAGCAAGAAGTCTGAGAATTAGATTTAGGGTTAGGATTATGGTTAGGGTTAAGGATGAAGTTTAGTGTTAGGGTGAGCGCTTAGGGTAAGAGAATAGGGTTAGGGTTAAAGGTTACTCTTAGGTTTAACGGTTACACTTTGGTTTAGGGTTGAGGTTTATGGTTAGGGTTAAGATGAGGGGTTAGGGTTTGGTACAGGGTTAGGGTTAAGTGTTAGGTTTAGGGTTGAAGATTAGGATTAGGGTTTGGATTAAAGGTTAGCGTGAGAGTTAACGCTTAGGGTTAAGGTTAAGAGTTAGGGTTTAGGTTTAGGGTTAGGGTTAGTTTTAGGGTTAGATTTATGTGCTATGGTTTGTGTTAGAGGTTAGGGTTAGGTTTACTGGTCACGGTTAGAGTTACGTTTAGGGGGTAGCATTAGGGTTAGGGTTAGGGTTAGGGTTAAGGTGTAGGATTAGGGATAAGTGTTGGGCTTAGGGTTAGGGTTTATTGTTAGGGTTAGCATTAAGGGTTAGGGTTAGGGTCAGGGTTAAATGCTTGGGTGCGGGTAATGGTTAGGGTCAGGGTTTAGGTTCACGGATAGGGTTAGTGTTAAGGGTTACGGGTAGGTTTGGGTTCAGGGTTAGTGTTAGCATTAGGCCTTAAGGTTAGGTTTAGGCGGTAGTTTAGATTTAGGGTTAGATCTAGGCGTTAGGGTAAGGGCTAGCGTTAGGGTTAAGAGATAGGGTTAGGTTTAATGCTTAGGATTAGGGTTAGGGTTTGGGGTTAAAGTAAGTGTTAGGGGTTAGGTTTAAGGATCCAAGGTTAGGGTTATTTTTAGCTGTAGTGTTAGGGTTAGGGATAAGGGATCCCATTAGCATTAAGGGTCTTCCTTACTGTAGGGTTAAGAGTTAGGCTTAGAGTTAAAGGTTAAGGTTACGGTCAGTGTTAAGATTTAGGGTGAGGGTTAACGGTTAGGGTAAAGGTTAAGCATTAGGGTTAGGGATTAGTGATTGGGGTTTTTGGTTAGTGTTAGGTTAGTGGTTAGGACTTAGTGTTTTATGAAGGGGTATGGTTAGAATTAGGATTGGGGTTAGAGTTAGGGTGAGGTATAGGGGTTAGGTTTAGGGGTTAGTTTTAGGGTAAAAGGATAGGATTAGGGTTACGGGTTGGGCTTAGGTTTAGGGTTAAAGTTTACTGCTAGGGTTAGGGATAGGGTTCAGGGTTAGCTTTAGGGGTTCTGGTTAGGGTTAAACGCTGAACACCTGCAAATAATTTTCAACGTAGTGGTTAATTGAAAAGCTCTGCGGCATACTTCTTGGAACAAGCCAGTTACCTGTTCCCACGCAAAGAGGAGTATATAGAACCATGGTGGATTTCCAGCTCACGAAGTAAAGGATTCTTAAAGGAACGGGATTACTATGCGCATTCTGTTTAATTCTCTGAAACAGATCGGCAGTTTTCACCTGCCATACTAATACCCAATTCTCCTCTCTGGGGATAATAAAAACAAACCAGCGAACTTTCAAGGGCCTGACCAACACATCCACACCGACCCCACAGGAAAAAAAAAAAAAACACCGTAGCCTCCAGCTACTAACTATAATGCTAACTTGCAAAATTTTCCTGCATTTTTAAACAATGGAAAAATGATGGTGAGATGACACTTAGAAGAATGGCTTCTTGTCTGTCTCCACTAACAAAAATAGGCAACACCAAGTCAGCTACTCCTCAGCATAGTTATGTCCATCGCAGCCTTCTTGGGTTTCAGGAGGCACAAACAAACGTTATCACAATTATGGTGAAACGCTGAACACCTGCAAATAATTTTCAACGTAGTGGTTAATTGAAAACCTCTGTGGCATACTTCTTGGAACAAGCCAGTTACCTGTTCCCACGCAAAGAGGAGTACATAGAACCATGGTGGATTTCCAGCTGATGAAGTAAAGGATTATTAAAGGAACGGGATGACCATGGGGATCATCGTTAATTCTCTGAAACAGAATCCGCCCTTATCACCTGCCAAACACATGCCCACTTCACCTCTCTGGGGATAATAAAAACTAACCAGCGAACTGACAGAGGGCCTGACCCCCCCATCCACATCGACCGCACACACACATAAAAAAAACCGTACCCTCCAGCTACTAATTATAATGCTAACTTGCAAAATTTCCCTGCATTTTAAAACAATGGAAAAATGGTGGTGGGATGATACTTAGAAGAATGGCTTCTTGTCTGTCTCCACTAATAAAAATAGGCAACACCAAGTCAGCTACTCCTCAGCATAGTTATGTCCGTTGCAGCCTTCTTGGGTTTCAGGAGGCACATACAAACATTATCAAAATTATGGTGAAACGCTGAAAACCTGCAAATAATTTTCAACGTACTGGTTAATTTGAAAACTCTCCAGCATACTTCTTGGAACAAGCCAGGTACCTGTGCCCACGCATAGAGGAGTATATAGAAACATGGTGGAATCCCAGCTGATGAAGCAAAGGATTCTTAAAGGAATGAGATGACCATGCGGATCCTGTTTAACTCTCTGAAACAGAATCCGCCCTTTTCACCTGCCAAACACATGCCCACATCTCCTCTCTGGGGATAATAAAAACAAACCAGTGAATTGACAGATGGCCTGACCAACCGATCCACACTGACACCACAAAAAAAAAAAAAAAAAGTACCCTCCAGCTACTAATTAAAAGGATAACTTTCAAAATTTCCCTTCATTTTTAAACAATTTAAAAATGATGGTGGGGTGATACTTAGAAGAATGGGTTCTTGTCAGTCTCCACTAAGAAAAATAGGCAACACGAAGTCAGCTACGCCTCAGCATACTTATGTCCGTGGCAGCCATATTGGGTTTCAGGAGACACATACAAACGTTATAAGAATTATGGTGAAACGCTGAAAACCTGCAAATAATTTTCAACGTAGTGGTTAATTGAAAAGCTCTGCGGCATACTTTTTGGAACAAGCCAGTTACCTGTGCCCACACATAGAGGAGTATATAGAACCATGGTGGATTCCCAGCTTATGAAGCAAAAGTTTCCTAAAGGAACCGGATTACCATGCGGATCCTGTTTCATTCTCTGAAACAGAATCCGAACTTTTCACCTGCCAAACACATGCCGACTTCTCCTCTCTGGGGATAATAAAAACTAACCAGCGAACTGACAGAGGGCCTGACCCGCCCATCTACATCGACCACACACAAAAAAAAACCGTACCCTCCAGCTACTAATTATAATGCTAACTTGCAAAATTTCCCTGCCTTTTAAAACAATGGAAAAATGGTGGAGGGATGATACTTAGAAGAATGGCTTCTTGTCTGTCTCCACTAACAAAAATAGGCAACACCAAGTCAGCTACTCCTCAGTATAGTTATGTCCGTCGCAGCCTTCTTGGGTTTCAGGAGGCACATACAAACGTTATCACAATTATGGTGAAACGCTGAACACCTGCAAATAATTTTCAACGTAGTGGTTAATTTGAAAATTCTCCAGCATAGTTCTTGGAACAAGCCAGGTACCTGTGCCCACGCATAGAGAAGTATATAGAAACATGTTGGAATCCCAGCTGATGAAGCAAAGGATTCTTAAAGGAATGAGATGACCATGCGAATCCTGTTTAATTTTCTGAAACACAATCCGCACTTTTCACCTGCCAAACACATGCCCAACTCTTCTCTGGGGATAATAAAAACCAACCAGCGATCTGACAGAGGGCCTGAACACCCATCCTGACCGACCCCACAAAAAAAAAGTACCCTCCAGCTACTAATTTTAATGCCAATTTGCAAAATTTCCCTGCATTTTTAAACAATGGAGAAATGATGGTGGGATGATACTTAGAAGAATGGCTTCTTGTCAGTCTCCACTGACAAAAATAGGCAACACCAAGTCAGCTACGCCTCAGCATAGTTATGTCCGTAGCAGCCATATTTGGTTTCAGTAGGCACATACACACGTTATCACAATTATGGTGAAACGATGAAAACCTGCAAAGGATTTTCAACATACTGGTTAATTGAAAAGCTCTGAGGCATACTTCTTGGAACAAGCCAGTTTCCTGTGCCCACGCATAGAGAAGTATATAGAACCATGGTGGATTCCCTGCTCATGAAGCAAAGGATTCTTAAAGGAACGGGATTACCATGCGGATACTGTTTAATTCTCTGAAACAGATCCGCAGTTTTCACCTGCCATACTAATACCCACTTCTCCTCTCTGGGGATAATGAAAACAAACCAGCGAACTGACAGAGGGCCTGACCAACACATCCAACAGACCCCACAGAAAAAAACAAAAAACACCGTAGCCTCCAGCTACTAATTATAATGCTAACTTGCAAAATTTTCCTGCATTTTTAAACAATGGAAAAATGATGGTGAGATGATACTTAGAAGAATGGATTCTTGTCAGTCTCCACTAACAAAAATAGGCAACACCAAGTCAGCTACTCCTCAGCATAGTTATGTCCGTCGCAGCCTTCTTGGGTTTCAGGAGGCACAAACAAACGTTATCACAATTATGGTGAAACGCTGAACACCTGCAAATAATTTTCAACGTAGTGGTTAATTGAAAAGCTCTGCGGCATACTTCTTGGAACAAGCCAGTTACCTGTTCCCACGCAAAGAGGAGTATATAGAACCATGGTGGATTTCCAGCTGATGAAGTAAAGGATTATTAAAGGAACGGGATGACCATGGAGATCATCGTTAATTCTCTGAAACAGAATCCGCCCTTTTCACCTGCCAAACACATGCCCACTTCTCCTCTCTGGGGATAATAAAAACTAACCAGTGAACTGACAGAGGGCCTGACCCCCCATCCACATCGACCACACACACAAAAAAACCGTACCCTCTAGCTATTAATTATAATGCTAACTAGCAAAATTTCCCTGCATTTTAAAACAATGGAAAAATGGTGGTGGGATGATACTTAGAAGAATGGCTTCTTGTCTGTCTCCACTAAGAAAAATAGGCAACACCAAGTCAGCTACTCCTCAGCATAGTTATGTCCGTCGTAGCCTTCTTGGGTTTCAGTTGGCACATACAAACGTTATCAAAATTATGGTGAAACGCTGAAAACCTGCAAATAATTTTCAACGTACTGGTTAATTTGAAAACTCTCCAGCATACTTCTTGGAACAAGCCAGGTACCTGTGCCCACGCATAGAGGAGTATATAGAAACATGGTGGAATCCCAGCTGATGAAGCAAAGGATTCTTAAAGGAATGAGATGACCATGCGGATCCTGTTTAATTCTCTGAAACAGAATCCGCACTTTTCACCTGTCAAACACATGCCCACTTCCCCTCTCTGGGGATAATAAAAACAAACCAGTGAATTGACAGATGGCCTGACCAACCCATCCACACTGATCCCACAAAAAAAAAAAAAAAGTACCCTCCAGCTACTAATTATAATGATAACTTGCAAAATTTCCCTGCTTTTTAAACAGTGGAAAAATGATGGTGGGATGATACATAGAAGAATGGCTTCTTGTCAGTCTCCACTAACAAAAATAGGCAACACGAAGTCAGCTACGCCTCAGCATACTTATGTCCGTGACAGCCATATTGGGTTTCAGGAGACACATACAAACGTTGTAAAAATTATCGTGAAACGCTGAAAACCTGCAAATAATTATCAACGTACTGCTTAATTGAAAAGCAATGCGGCATACTTCTTGGAACAAGCCAGTTACCTGTGCCCACACATAGAGGAGTTTATAGAACCATGGTGGATTCCCAGCTGATGAAGCAAAAGTTTCCTAAAGGAACGGGATGAGCATGCGGATGCTGTTTCATTCTCTGAAACAGAATCCGCACTTTTCCCCTGCCAAACACATGCCCACTTCTCCTCTCTGGGGATAATAAAAACAAACCAGCGATCTGACAGAGGGCCTGAATACACATGCTGACCGACCCCACAAAAAGAAAGTACCCTCCAGCTATTAATTATAATGCCAATTTGCAAAATTTCCCTGCATTTTTAAACAATGGAGAAATGACGGTGGGATGATACTTAGAAGAATGGCTTCTTCTCAGTCTCCACTGACAAAAATAGGCAACCCCATGTCAGCTACGCCTCGGCATAGTTATGTCCGTAGCAGCCATATTTGGATTCAGTAGGCACATACACACGTTATCACAATTATGGTGAAACGGTGAAAACCTGCAAAGGATTTTCAACATACTGGTTAATTGAAAAGCTCTGAGGCATACTTCTTGGAACAAGCCAGTTTCCTGTGCCCACGCATAGAGAAGTATAGAGAACCATGGTGGATTCCCAGCTCATGAAGCAAAGGATTCTTAAAGGAACGGGATTACCATGCGGATCCTGTTTAATTCTCTGAAACAGATCCGCAGTTTTCACCTGCCATACTAATACCCACTTCTCCTCTCTGGGGATAATAAAAACAAACCAGCGAACTGACAGAGGGCCTGACCAACACATCCACACCGACCCCACAGGAAAAAAAAAAAAAAACACCGTAGCCTCCAGCTACTAATTATAATGCTAACTTGCAAAATTTTCCTGCATTTTTAAACAATGGAAAAATGATGGTGAGATGATACTTGGAAGAATGGATTCTTGTCAGTCTCCACTAACAAAAATAGGCAAAACCAAGTCAGCTACCCCTCAGCATCGTTATGTTCGTGGCAGCCATCTTGGGTTTCAGGAGGCACAAACAAACGTTATCACAATTATGGTGAAACGCTGAACACGTACAAATAATTTTCAACGTACTGGTTAATTGAAAAGCTCCGCTGCATACTTCTTGGAACAAGGCAGTTACCTGTTCCGACGCAAAGAGGAGTATACAGAACCATGTTGGATTTCCAGCTGATGAAGTAAAGGATTATTAAAGGAACGGGATGACCATGGGGATCATCGTTAATTCTCTGAAACAGAATCTGCCCTTTTCCCTGCCAAACACATGCCCACTTCTCCTCTCTGGGGATAATAAAAACTAACCAGCGAACTGACAGAGGGCCTTACCCCCCCCATCCACATCGACCACACACACAAAAAAAACCGTACCCTCCAGCTACTAATTATAATGCTAACTTGCAAAATTTCCCTGCATTTTAAAACAATGGAAAAATGGTGGTGGGATGATACTTAGAAGAATGGCTTCTTGTCAGTCTCCACTAACAAAAGTAGGCAACACCAAGTCAGCTATTCCTCAGCATAGTTATGACCGTCGCAGCCTTCTTGGGTTTCAGGAGGCACAAACAAACGTTATCACAATTATGGTGAAACGCTGAACACGTGCAAATAATATTCAACGTAGTGGTTAATTGAAAAGCTCTGCGGCATACTTCTTGGAACAAGCCAGTTACCTGTTCCCACGCAAAGAGGAGTATATAGAACCATGGTGGATTTCCAGCTGATGAAGTAAAGGATTATTAAAGGAACGGGTTGACCATGGAGATCATCATTAATTCTCTGAAACAGAATCCGCCCTTTTCACCTACCAAACACATGCCCACTTCTCCTCTCTGGGGATAATAAAAATTAACCAGCGAACTGACAGAGGGCCTGACCCCCCCATCCACATCGACCACACACACACAAAAAAACCGTACCCTCCAGCTACTAATTATAATGCTAACTTGCAAAATTTCCCTGCATTTTAAAACAATGGAAAAATGGTGGTGGGATGATACTTAGAAGAATGGCTTCTTGTCAGTCTCCACTAACAAAAATAGGCAACACCAAGTCAGCTACTCCTCAGCATAGTTATGTCCCTCGCAGCCTTCTTGGGTTTCAGGAGGCACAAACAAACGTTATCACAATTATGGTGAAACGCTGAACACCTGCAAATAATTTTGAACGTAGTGGTTAATTGAAAAGCTCTGCGGCATACTTCTTGGAACAAGCCAGTTACCTGTTCCCACGCAAAGAGGAGTATATAGAACCATGGTGGATTTCCAGCTGATGAAGTAAAGGATTATTAAAGGAACGGGATGACCAGGGAATCATCGTTAATTCTCTGAAACAGAATCCGCCCTTTTCACCTACCAAACACATGCCCACTACTCTTCTCTGGGGATAATAAAAACAAACCAGCGATCTGACAGAGGGCCTGAACACCCATCCTGACCGACCCCACAAAAAAAACCGTACCCTCCAGCTACTAATTATAATGCCAATTTGCAAAATTTCCCTGCATTTTTAAACAACGGTGAAATGATGGTGGGATGATACTTAGAAGAATGGCTTCTTGTCAGTCTCCACTGACAAAAATAGGCAACACCAAGTCAGCTACGCCTCGGCATAGTTATGTCCGTAGCAGCCATATTTGGTTTCAGTAGGCACATACACACTTTATGACAATTATGGTGAAACGCTGAAAACCTGCAAAGGATTTTCAACATACTGGTTAATTGAAAAGCTCTGAGGCATACTTCTTGGAACAAGCCAGTTTTCTGTGCCCTCGCATAAAGAAGTATATAGAACAATGGTGGATTCCCAGCTCATGAAGCAAAGGATTCTTAAAGGAACGGGATTACCATGCGGATCCTGTTTAATTCTCTGAAACAGATCCGCAGGTGTCACCTGCCATACTAATACCCACTTCTCCTCTCTGGGGATAATAAAAACAAATCAGCGAACTGACAGAGGGCCTGACCAACATATCCACACCGACCCCACAGGAGAAAAAAAAAAAAACACCGTAGCCTCCAGCTACTAATTATAATGCTAACTTGCAAAATTTTCCTGCATTTTTAAACAATGGAAAGATGATACTTAGAAGAATGGATTCTTGTCAGTCTCCACTAACAAAAATAGGCAAAACCAAGTCAGCTACGCCTCAGCATAGTTATGTCCGTCGCAGCCTTCTTGGGTTTCAGGAGGCACAAACAAACGTTATCACAATTATGGTGAAACGCTGAACACCTGCAAATAATTTTCAACTTAGTGGTTAATTGAAAAGCTCTGCGGCATACTTCTTGGAACAAGCCAGTTACCTGTTCCCACGCAAAGAGGAGTATATAGAACCATGGTGGATTTCCAGCTGATGAAGTAAAGGATTATTAAATGAACGGGATGACCATGGGGATCATCGTTAATTCTCTGAAACAGAATCTGCCCTTTTCCCTGCCAAACACATGCCCACTTCTCCTCTCTGGGGATAATAAAAACTAACCAGCGAACTGACAGAGGGCCTTACCCCACCATCCACATCGACCACACACACACAAAAAAAAGTACCCTCCAGCTACTAATTATAATGCTAACTTGCAAAATTTCCCTGCATTTTAAAACAATGGAAAAATGGTGGTGGGATGATACTTAGAAGAATGGCTTCTTGTCAGTCTCCACTAACAAAAATAGGCAACACCAAGTCAGCTGCTCCTCAGCATAGTTATGTCCGTCGCAGCCTTCTTGGGTTTCAGGAGGCACAAAGAAACGTTATCACAATTATGGTGAAACGCTGAAAACCTGCAAATAATTTTCAACGTAGTGGTTAATTGAAAAGCTCTGCGGCATACTTCTTGGAACAAGCCACTTACCTGTTCCCACGCAAAGAGGAGTATATAGAACCATGGTGGATTTCCAGCTGATGAAGTAAAGCATTATTAAAGGAACGCGATGACCAGGGCATCATCGTTAATTCTCTGAAACAGAATCCGCCCTTTTCACTTGCCAAACACATGTCCACTTCTCCTCTCTGGGGATAATAAAAACTAACCAGCGAACTGACAGAGGGCCTGAACCCCCCATCCACATCGACCACACAAAAAAAGAAAAACCGTACCCTCCAGCTACTAATTATAATGCTAACTTGTAAAATTTCCCTGCATTTTAAAACAATGGAAAACTGGTGGTGGGATGATACTTAGAAGAATGGCTTCTTGTCTGTCTCCACTAACAAAAATAGGCAACACCAAGTCAGCTATTCCTCAGCATAGTTATGTCCGTCGCAGCCTTCTTGGGTTTCAGGAGGCACATACAAACGTTATCAAAATTATGGTGAAACGCTGAAAACCTGCAAATAATTTTCAACGTACTGGTTAATTTGAAAACTCTCCAGCATACTTCTTGGAACAAGCCAGGTACCTGTGCCCACGCATAGAGGAGTATATAGAAACATGGTGGAATCCCAGCTGATGAAGCAAAGGATTCTTAAAGGAATGAGATGACCATGCGGATCCTGTTTAATTCTCTGAAACAGAATCCGCACTTTTCACCTTCCAAACGCATGCCCACTACTCTTCTCTGGGGATAATAAAAACAAACCAGCGATCTGACAGAGGGCCTGAACACCCATCCTGACCGACCCCACAAAAAAAACCGTACCCTCCAGCTACTAATTATAATGCCAATTTGCAAAATTTCCCTGCATTTTTAAACAATGGAGAAATGATGGTGGGATGATACTTAGAAGAATGGCTTCTTGTCAGTCTCCACTGACAAAAATAGGCAACACCAAGTCAGCTACGCCTCGGCATAGTTATGTCCGTAGCAGCCATATTTGGTTTCAGTAGGCACATACACACGTTATGACAATTATGGTGAAACGCTGAAAAACTGCAAAGGATTTTCAACATACTGGTTAATTTAAAAGCTCTGAGGCATACTTCTTGGAACTAGCCAGTTTCCTGTGCCCTCGCATAAAGAAGTATATAGAACCATGGTGGATTCCCAGCTCATGAAGCAAAGGATTCTTAAAGGAACGGGATTACCATGCGGATCCTGTTTAATTCTCTGAAACAGATCCGCAGTTTTCACCTGCCATACTAATACCCACTTCTCCTCTCTGGGGATAATAAAAACAAATCAGCGAACTGACACAGGGCCTGACCAACATATCCACAGCGACCCCACAGGAAAAAAAAAAAAAAACACCGTAGCCTCCAGCTACTAATTATAATGCTAACTTGCAAAATTTTCCTGCATTTTTAAACAATGGAAAAATGATGGTGAGATGATACTTAGAAGAATGGATTCTTGTCAGTCTCCACTAACAAAAATAGGCAAAACCAAGTCAGCTACGCCTCAGCATAGTTATGTCCGTCGCAGCCTTCTTGGGTTTCAGGAGGCACAAACAAACGTTATCACAATTATGGTGAAACGCTGAACACCTGCAAATAATTTTCAACGTAGTGGTTAATTGAAAAGCTCTGCGGCATACTTCTTGGAACAAGCCAGTTACCTGTTCCCACGCAAAGAGGAGTATATAGAACCATGGTGGATTTCCAGCTGATGAAGTAAAGGATTATTAAAGGAACGGGATGACCATGGGGATCATCGATAATTCTCTGAAACAGAATCTGCCCTTTTCACCTGCCAAACACATGCCCACTTCTCTTCTCTGGGGATAATAAAAACTAACCAGCGAACTGACAGAGGGCCTGATCCCCCCATTCACATCGACGACACACAAAGAAAAACCCGTACCCTCCAGCTACTAATTATAATGCTAACTTGTAAAATTTCCCTGCATTTTTAAACAATGGAGAAATGATGGTGGGATGATACTTAGAAGAATGGCTTCTTGTCAGTCTCCACTGACAAAAGTAGGCAACACCAAGTCAGCTACGCCTCAGCCTCGTTATGTTCCTGGCAGCCATCTTGGGTTTCAGGAGGCACAAACAAACGTTATCACAATTATGGTGAAACGCTGAACACCTGCAAATAATTTTCAACGTACTGGTTAATTGAAAATCTCTGAGGCATACTTCTTGGAACAAGCCAGTTTCCTGTGCCCACGCATAGAGAAGTATATAGAACCATGCTGGATTCCCAGCTCATGAAGCAAAGAATTCTTAAAGGAACAGGATACCATGCGGATCCTGTTTAATTCTCTGAAACAGATCCGCAGTTTTCACCTGCCATACTAATACCCACTTCTCCTCTCTGGGGATAATAAAAACAAAGCAGCGAACTGACAGAGGGCCTGACCAACCCATCCACACTGACCCCACAAAAAAAAAAAAAGTACCCTCCAGCTACTAATTATAATGCTAACTTGCAAAATTTCCCTACATTTTTAAACAATGGAAAAATGATGGTGGAATGATACTTAGAAAAATGGCTTCTTGTCAGTCTCCACTAACAAAAATAGGCAACACGAAGTCAGCTACGCCTCAGCATACTTATGTCCTTGGCAGGCATATTGTGTTTCAGGAGACACATACAAACGTTATAAGAATTATGGTGAAACGCTGAAAACCTGCAAATAATTTTCAACGTACTGCTTAATTGAAAAGCTCTGCGGCATACTTCTTGAAACAAGCCAGTTACCTGTGCCCACACATAGAGGAGTATATAGAACCATGGTGGATTCCCAGCTGATGAAGCAAAAGTTTCCTAAAGGAACGGGATGAGCATGCGGATCCTGTTTCATTCTCTGAAACAGAATCCGAACTTTTCACCTGCCAAACACATGCCCATTTCTCCTCTCTGGGGATAATAAAAACAAACCAGCGAACTTACAGAGGGCCTGACCAACACATCCACACCGACCCAACAGGAAAAAAAAAAAAACACCGTAGCCTCCAGCTACTATTTATAATGCTGACTTGCAAAATTTCCCTGCATTTTAAAACAATGGAAAAATGGTGGTGGGATGATACTTAGAAGAATGGCTTCTTGTCAGTCTCCACTAACAAAAATCGGCAACACCAAATCAGCTACGCCTCAGCATAGTTATGTCTGTGGCAGCCATCTTGGGTTTCAAGGCACATACAAACGTTGTGGCAATTATGATGAAACGCTGAAAACCTGCAAATAATTTTCAATGTACTTTTTATTTGAAAAGCTCTGTGGCATACTTCTTGGAACAAGCCAGTAACCTGTGCCCACCCATACGGGAGTATATAGAACCATGGTGGTTTCCCAGCGGATGAAGCAAAGGATTCTTAAAGCATGCGGATGACCATTTAGATCCTGTTTAATTCTTTGAAACAGAATCCGCACTTTTCACCTGGCAACAACATGCCCACTTTTCCTCTCTGGGGATAATAAAAACAAACCAGCGAACATCTAATGGGCCTTGCACCCCCATCCACACTGACCCCACAAAAAAAAACAAAAAGTACCCTGCAGCTACTAATTATAATGCTAACTTGCAAAATTTCCCTGCATTTTAAAACAATGGAAAAATGGTGGTGGGATGATACTTAGAAGAATGGATTCTTGTCAGTCTCCACTAACAAAAATAGGCAACACCAAGTCAGCTACTCCTCAGCATAGTTATGTCCGTCGCAGCCTTCTTGGGTTTCAGGAGGCACAAACAAACGTTATCACAATTATGGTGAAATGCTGAACACCTGCAAATAATTTTCAACGTACTGGTTAATTGAAAAGCTCTACGACATACTTCTTGGAACAAGCCTGTTACCTGTTCCCACGCATAGAGAAGTATATAGAACCATGGTGGATTCCCAGCTCATGAAGCAAAGGATTCTTAAAGGAACGGGATTTCCATGCGGATCCTGTTTAATTCTCTGAAACAGATCCGCAGTTTTCACCTGCCATACTAATACCCACTTCTCCTCTCTGGGGATAATAAAAACAAACCAGCAAACTCACAGAGGGCCTGACCAACACATCCACACCGACCGCACAGGAAAAAAAAAAAAAAAAAAACACCGTAGCCTCCAGCTACTAATTATAATACTAACTTGCAAAATTTTCCTGCATTTTTAAACAATGGAAAAATGATGGTGAGATGATACTTAGAAGAATGGATTCTTGTCAGTCTCCACTAACAAAAATAGGCAAAACCAAGTGAGCTACGCCTCAGCATAGTTATGTTCGTGGCAGCCATCTTGGGTTACAGGAGGCACAAACAAACGTTATCACAATTATGGTGAAACGCTGAACACCTGGAGATAATTTTCAACGTAGTGGTTAATTGAAAAGCTCTGCGGCATACTTCTTGGAACAAGCCAGTTACCTGTTCCCACAGAAAGAGGAGTATATAGAACCATGGTGGATTTCCAGCTGATGAAGTAAAGGATTATTAAAGGAACGGGATGACCATGGAGATCATCGTTAATTCTCTGAAACAGAATCCGCCCTTTTCACCTGCCAAACACATGCCCACTTCTCCTATCTGGGGATAATAAAAACTAACCAGCGAACTGATAGAGGGCCTGAGCCCCCCATCCACATCGACCGCACACACAAAAAAAAAAAACCGTACCCTCCAGCTACTAATTATAATGCTAACTTGCAAAATTTCCCTGCATTTTAAAACAATGGAAAAATGGTGGTGGGATGATACTTAGAAGAATGGCTTCTTGTCAGTCTCCACTAACAAAAATAGGCAACACCAAGTCAGCTACTCCTCAGCATAGTTATGTCCGTCGCAGCCTTCTTGGGTTTCAGGAGGCACAAACAAACGTTATCACAATTATGGTGAAACGCTGAACACCTGCAAATAATTTTCAACGTACTGGTTAATTTGAAAACTCTCCCGCATACTTCTTGGAAGAAGCCAGGTACCTGTGCCCACGAAAGAGGAGTATACAGACACATGGTGGAATCCCAGCTGATGAGGCAAAGGATTCTTAAAGGAATGAGATGACCATGCGGATCCTGTTTAATTCTCTGAAACAGAATCCGCACTTTTCACCTGCCAAACACCTGCCCACTACTCTTCTCTGGGGATAATAAAAACAAACCAGCGATCTGACAGATGGCCTGAACTCCCATCCTGACCGACCCCACACAAAAAAAAGTACCCTCCAGCTACTAATTATAATTCCAATTTGCAAAATTTCCCTGCATTTTAAAACAATGGAGAAATGATGGTGGGATGATACTTAGAAGAATGTCTTCTTGTCAGTCTCCCCTGACAAAAATAGGCAACACCAAGTCAGCTACGCCTCAGCATAGTTATGTCCGTAGCAGCCATATTTGGTTTCAGTAGGCACATACACACGTTATCACAATTATGGTGAAACGCTGAAAACCTGCAAAGGATTTTCAACATACTGGTTAATTGAAATGCTCTGCGGCATACTTCTTGGAACAAGCCAGTTTCCTGTGCCCACGCATAGAGAAGTATATAGAACCATGGTGGATTCCCACCTCATGAAGCAAAGGATTCTTAAAGGAACGGGATTACCATGCGGATCCTGTTTAACTCTCTGAAACAGATCCGCAGTTTTCACCTGCCATACTAATACCCACTTCTCCTCTCTGGGGATAATAAAAACAAACCAGCGAACTTTCAGAGGGCCTGACCCCCCCATCCACATCGACCACACACACAAAAAAAACTGTACCCTCCAGCTACTAATTATAATGCTAACTTGCAAAATTTCCCTGCATTTTAAAACAATGGAAAAATGGTGGTGGGATGATACTTAGAAGAAGGGCTTCTTGTCTGTCTCCACTAACAAAAATAGGCAACACCAAGTCAGCTACTCCTCAGCATAGTTATGTCCGTCGCAGCCTTCTTGGGTTTCAGGAGGCACAAACAAACGTTATCACAATTATGGTGAAACGCTGAACACCTGCAAATAATTTTCAACGTACTGGTTAATTGAAAAGCTCTGAGGCATACTTCTTGGAACAAGCCAGTTACCTACTCCCACGCCAAGAGGAGTATATAGAACCCTGGTGGATTTCCAGCTGATGAAGTAAAGGATTATTAAAGGCACGGGATGACCATGGGGATCATCGTTAATTCTCTGAAACAGAATCCGCCCTTTTCACCTGCCAAATACATGCACACTTCTCCTCTCTGGGGATAACAAAAACTAACCAGCGAAGTGACAGAGGGCCTGACTCCCCCATCCACATCGACCAGACACACAAAAAAAACCGTACCCTCCAGCTACTAATTATAATGCTAACTTGCAAAATTTCCCTGCATTTTAAAACAATGGAAAAATGGTGGTGGGATGATACTTAGAAGAGTGGCTTCTTGTCATTCTCCACTGACAAAAATAGGCAACACCAAGTCAGCTATGCCTCGGCATAGTTATGTCCGTTGCATCCATATTTGGTTTCAGTAGGCACATACACACGTTATCAGAATTATGGTGAAATGCTGAAAACCTGCAAAGGATTTTCAACACACTGGTTAATTGAAAAGCTCTCAGGCATACTTCTTGGAACAAGCCTGTTTCCTGTGCCCACGCATAGAGAAGTATATAGAACCATGGTGGATTCCCAGCTCATGAAGCAAAGGATTCTTAAAGGAGCGTGATTACCATGCGGAACCTGTTTAATTCTCTGAAACAGATCCGCAGTTTTCACCTGACATACTAACACCCACTTCTCCTCTCTGGGGATAATAAAAACAATCCAGCGAACTGACAGAAGGCCTGACCAACACATCCACACCGACCCCACAGGAAAAAAAAAAAAAAAAAAAACACCGTAGCCTCCAGCTACTAATTATAATGCTAACTTGCAAAATTTCCCTGCATTTTAAAACAATGGAAAAATGGTGGTGGGATGATACTTACAAGAATGGCTTCTTGTCAGTCTCCACTAACAAAAATAGACAACACCAAGTCAGCTACTCCTCAGCATAGTTATGTCCATCGCAGCCTTCTTGGGTTTCAGGAGGCACAAACAAACGTTATCACAATTACGGTGAAACGCTGAACACCTGCAAATAATTTTCAATGTACTGGTTAATTGAAAAGCTCTGCGGCATACTTCTTGGAACAAGCCAGTTACCTGTTCCCACGCAAAGAGGAGTATATAGAACCATGGTGGATTTCCAGCTGATGAAGTACAGGATTATTAAAGGAATGGGATGACCATGGGGATCATCGTTAATTCTCTGAAACAGAATCCGCCCTTTTCACCTGCCAAACACATGCAGACTTCTCCTCTCTGGGGATAATAAAAACTATCCAGCGAACTGACAGAGGGCCTGACCCGCCGATCCACAGCGACCACACACACACAAAAAAAACCGTACCCTCCAGCTACTAATTATAATGCTAACTTGCAAATTTTCCCTGCATTTTAAAACAATGGAAAAATGGTGGTTTCATGATACTTAGAAGAATGGCTTCTTGTCTGTCTCCACTAACAAAAATAGGCAACACCAAGTCAGCTACTCCTCAGCATCGTTATGTCCGTCGCAGCCTTATTGGGTTTTAGGAGGCACATACAAACGTTAGCAAAATTATGGTGAAACGCTGAAAACCTGCAAATAATTTTCAACGTACTGGTTAATTTGAAAACTCTCCCGCATACTTCTTGGAACAAGCCAGGTACCTGTGCCCACGAATAGAGGAGTATATAGAAACATGGTGGAATCCCAGCTGATGAAGCAAAGGATTCTTAAAGGAATGTGATGACCATGCGGATCCTGTTTAATTCTCTGAAACAGAATCCGCACTTTTCACCTGCCAAACACATGCCCACTACTCTTCTCTGGGGATAATAAAAACAAACCAGCGATCTGACAGAGGGCCTGAACACCCATCCTGACCGACCCCACAAAAAAAAAAGTACCCTCCAGCTACTAATTATAATGACAATTTGCAAAATTTCCCTGCATTTTAAAACAATGGAGAAATGATTGTGGGATGATACTTAGAAGAATGTCTTCTTGTCAGTCTCCACTGACAAAAGTAGGCAACACCAAGTCAGCTACTCCTCAGCATAGTTATGTCCGTCGCAGCCTTCTTGGGTTTCAGGAGGCACAAACAAACGTTATCACAATTATGGTGAAACGCTGAAAACCTGCAAATGATTTTCAACGTACTGGTTAATTTGAAAACTCTCCCGCATACTTCTTGGAACAAGCCAGGTACCTGTGCCCACGAATAGAGGAATATATAGAAACATGGTGGAATCCCAGCTGATGAAGCAAAGGATTCTTAAAGGAATGAGATGACCATGCGGATCCTGTTTAATTCTCTGAAACAGAATCCGCACTTTTCACCTGCCAAACACATGCCCACTACTCTTCTCTGGGGATAATAAAAACAAACCAGCGATCTGACAGAGGGCCTGAACACCCATCCTGACCGACCCCACAAAAAAAAAAGTACCCTCCAGCTACTAATTATAATGCCAATTTGTAAAATTTCCCTGCATTTTAAAACAATGGAGAAATGATGGTGGGATCATACCTAGAAGAATGTCTTCTTGTCAGTCTCCACTGTCAAAAATAGGCAACACCAAGTCAGCTACGCCTCAGCATAGTTATGTCCGTAGCAGCCATATTTGGTTTCAGTAGGCACATACACACGTTATCACAATTATGGTGAAACGCTGAAATCCTGCAAAGGATTTTCAACATACTGGTTAATTGAAATGCTCTGCGGCATACTTCTTGGAACAAGCCAGTTTCCTGTGCCCACGCATAGAGAAGTATATAGAACCATGGTGGATTCCCAGCTCATGAAGCAAAGGATTCTTAAAGGAACGGGATTACCATGCGGATCCTGTTTAATTCTCTGAAACAGATCCGCAGTTTTCACCTGCCATACTAATACCCACTTCTCCTCTCTGGGGATAATAAAAACAAACCAGCGAACTTTCAGAGGGCCTGACCCCCCCATCCACATCGACCACACACACAAAAAAACCGTACCCTCCAGCTACTAATTATAATGCTAACTTGCAAAATTTCCCTGCATTTTAAAACAATGGAAAAATGGTGGTAGGATGATACTTAGAAGAATGGCTTCTTGTCAGTCTCCACTAACAAAAATAGGCAACACCAAGTCAGCTACTCCTCAGCATAGTTATGTCCGTCGCAGCCTTCTTGGGTTTCAGGAGGCACAAACAAACGTTATCACAATTATGGTGAAACGCTGAACACCTGCAAATAATTTTCAACGTACTGGTTAATTGAAAAGCTCTGAGGCATACTTCTTGGAACAAGCCAGTTACCTGTTCCCACGCAAAGAGGACTATATAGAACCCTGGTGGATTTCCAGCTGATGAAGTAAAGGATTATTAAAGGCACGGGATGACCATGGGGATCATCGTTAATTCTCTGAAACAGAATCCGCCCTTTTCACCTGCCAAATACATGCACACTTCTCCTCTCTGGGGATAACAAAAACTAACCAGCGAAGTGACAGAGGGCCTGACTCCCCCATCCACATCGACCAGACACACAAAAAAAACCGTACCCTCCAGCTACTAATTATAATGCTAACTTGCAAAATTTCCCTGCATTTTAAAACAATGGAAAAATGGTGGTGGGATGATACTTAGAAGAGTGGCTTCTTGTCATTCTCCACTGACAAAAATAGGCAACACCAAGTCAGCTATGCCTCGGCATAGTTATGTCCGTTGCATCCATATTTGGTTTCAGTAGGCACATACACACGTTATCAGAATTATGGTGAAATGCTGAAAACCTGCAAAGGATTTTCAACACACTGGTTAATTGAAAAGCTCTCAGGCATACTTCTTGGAACAAGCCTGTTTCCTGTGCCCACGCATAGAGAAGTATATAGAACCATGGTGGATTCCCAGCTCATGAAGCAAAGGATTCTTAAAGGAGCGTGATTACCATGCGGATCCTGTTTAATTCTCTGAAACAGATCCGCAGTTTTCACCTGACATACTAACACCCACTTCTCCTCTCTGGGGATAATAAAAACAATCCAGCGAACTGACAGAAGGCCTGACCAACACATCCACACCGACCCCACAGGAAAAAAAAAAAAAAAAAACACCGTAGCCTCCAGCTACTAATTATAATGCTAACTTGCAAAATTTCCCTGCATTTTAAAACAATGGAAAAATGGTGGTGGGATGATACTTACAAGAATGGCTTCTTGTCAGTCTCCACTAACAAAAATAGACAACACCAAGTCAGCTACTCCTCAGCATAGTTATGTCCATCGCAGCCTTCTTGGGTTTCAGGAGGCACAAACAAACGTTATCACAATTACGGTGAAACGCTGAACACCTGCAAATAATTTTCAATGTACTGGTTAATTGAAAAGCTCTGCGGCATACTTCTTGGAACAAGCCAGTTACCTGTTCCCACGCAAAGAGGAGTATATAGAACCATGGTGGATTTCCAGCTGATGAAGTACAGGATTATTAAAGGAATGGGATGACCATGGGGATCATCGTTAATTCTCTGAAACAGAATCCGCCCTTTTCACCTGCCAAACACATGCAGACTTCTCCTCTCTGGGGATAATAAAAACTAACCAGCGAACTGACAGAGGGCCTGACCCGCCGATCCACAGCGACCACACACACAAAAAAAAAAACCGTACCCTCCAGCTACTAATTATAATGCTAACTTGCAAATTTTCCCTGCATTTTAAAACAATGGAAAAATGGTGGTTTCATGATACTTAGAAGAATGGCTTCTTGTCTGTCTCCACTAAGAACAATAGGCAACACCAAGTCAGCTACTCCTCAGCATCGTTATGTCCGTCGCAGCCTTATTGGGTTTTAGGAGGCACATACAAACGTTAGCAAAATTATGGTGAAACGCTGAAAACCTGCAAATAATTTTCAACGTACTGGTTAATTTGAAAACTCTCCCGCATACTTCTTGGAACAAGCCAGGTACCTGTGCCCACGAATAGAGGAGTATATAGAAACATGGTGGAATCCCAGCTGATGAAGCAAAGGATTCTTAAAGGAATGTGATGACCATGCGGATCCTGTTTAATTCTCTGAAACAGAATCCGCACTTTTCACCTGCCAAACACATGCCCACTACTCTTCTCTGGGGATAATAAAAACAAACCAGCGATCTGACAGAGGGCCTGAACACCCATCCTGACCGACCCCACAAAAAAAAAAGTACCCTCCAGCTACTAATTATAATGACAATTTGCAAAATTTCCCTGCATTTTAAAACAATGGAGAAATGATTGTGGGATGATACTTAGAAGAATGTCTTCTTGTCAGTCTCCACTGACAAAAATAGGCAACACCAAGTCAGCTACTCCTCAGCATAGTTATGTCCGTCGCAGCCTTCTTGGGTTTCAGGAGGCACAAACAAACGTTATCACAATTATGGTGAAACGCTGAAAACCTGCAAATGATTTTCAACGTACTGGTTAATTTGAAAACTCTCCCGCATACTTCTTGGAACAAGCCAGGAACCTGTGCCCACGAATAGAGGAATATATAGAAACATGGTGGAATCCCAGCTGATGAAGCAAAGGATTCTTAAAGGAATGAGATGACCATGCGGATCCTGTTTAATTCTCTGAAACAGAATCCGCACTTTTCACCTGCCAAACACATGCCCACTACTCTTCTCTGGGGATAATAAAAACAAACCAGCGATCTGACAGAGGGCCTGAACACCCATCCTGACCGACCCCACAAAAAAAAAAGTACCCTCCAGCTACTAATTATAATGCCAATTTGCAAAATTTCCCTGCATTTTAAAACAATGGAGAAATGATGGTGGGATCATACCTAGAAGAATGTCTTCTTGTCAGTCTCCACTGACAAAAATAGGCAACACCAAGTCAGCTACGCCTCAGCATAGTTATGTCCGTAGCAGCCATATTTGGTTTCAGTAGGCACATACACACGTTATCACAATTATGGTGAAACGCTGAAATCCTGCAAAGGATTTTCAACATACTGGTTAATTGAAATGCTCTGCGGCATACTTCTTGGAACAAGCCAGTTTCCTGTGCCCACGCATAGAGAAGTATGTAGAACCATGGTGGATTCCCAGCTCATGAAGCAAAGGATTCTTAAAGGAACGGGATTACCATGCGGATCCTGTTTAATTCTCTGAAACAGATCCGCAGTTTTCACCTGCCATACTAATACCCACTTCTCCTCTCTGGGGATAATAAAAACAAACCAGCGATCTGACAGAGGGCCTGACCAACACATCCACACCGAACCCACAGGAAAAAAAAAAAAAACACCGTAGCCTCCATCTACTAATTATAATGCTAACTTGCAAAATTTTCCTGCATTTTTAAACAATGGAAAAATGATGGTGAGATGATACTTAGAAGAATGGATTCTTGTCAGTCTCCACTAACAAAAATAGGGAAAACCAAGTCAGCTACGCCTCAGCATAGTTATGTTCGTGGCAGCCATCTTGGGTTTCAGGAGGCACCAACAAACGTTATCACAATTATGGTGAAACGCTGAACACCTGCAAATAATTTTCAACGTAGTGGTTAATTGAAAAGCTGTGCGGCATACTTCTTGGAACAAGCCAGTTACCTGTTCCCACGCAAAGAGGAGTATATAGTACCATGGTGGATTTCCAGCTGATGAAGTAAAGGATTATTAAAGGAACGGGATGACCATGGGGATCATCGTTAATTCTCTGAAACAGAATCCGCCCTTTTCACCTGCCAAACACATGCCCACTTCTCCTCTCTGGGGATAATAAAAACTAACCAGCGAACTGACAGAGGGCCTGACCCCCCCATCCACATCGACCACACAAAAAAAAAAATACCGTACCCTCCAGCTACTAATTATAATGCTAACTTGCAAAATTTCCCTGCATTTTAAAACAATGGAAAAATGGTGGTGGGATCGTACTTAGAAGAATGGCTTCTTGTCTGTCTCCACTAACAAAAATAGGCAACACCACGTCAGCTACTCCTCAGCATAGTTATGTCCGTCGCAGCCTTCTTGGCTTTCAGGAGGCACATGCAAACGTTATCAAAATTATGGTGAAACACTGAAAACCTGCAAATAATTTTCAACGTACTGGTTAATTTGAAAACTCTCCAGCATACTTCTTGGAACAAGCCAGGTACCTGTGCCCACGCATAGAGGAGTATATAGAAACATGGTGGAATCCCAGCTGATGAAGCAAAGGATTCTTAAAGGAATGAGATGACCATGCGGATCCTGTTTAATTCTCTGAAACAGAATCCGCACTTTTCACCTGCCAAACACATGCCCACTACTCTTCTCTGGGGATAATAAAAACAAACCAGCTGGCCGGGCGCGGTGGCTCACGCCTGTAATCCTAGCACTCTGGGAGGCCGCGGTGGGCGGATCGTTTGAGCTCAGGAGTTCGAGACCAGCCTGAGCAAGAGCGAGACCCCACCTCTACTAAAAAAATAGAAAGAAATTATATGGACTGCTAAAAAATATATATATATAGAAAAAAGTAGCCGGGCATGGTGGCGCATGCCTGTAGTCCCAGCTACTCGGGAGGCTGAGACAGGAGGATCGCTTGAGCTCAGGAGTTTGAGGTTGCTGTGAGCTAGGCTGACGCCACGGCACTCACTCTAGCCTGGGCAACAGAGTGAGACTCTGTCTCAAAAAAAATAAATAAATAAATAAAAAATAAATAATAAAAAAACAAAAAAAAATCCAGCGATCTGACAGAGGGCCTGAACACCCATCCTGACCGACCCCACAAAAAAAAAAGTACCCTCCAGCTACTAATTATAATGCCAATTTGCAAAATTTCCCTGCATTTTTAACCAATGGAGAAATGATGGTGGGATGATACTTAGAAGAATGGCTTCTTGTCAGTCTCCACTGACAAAAATAGGCAACACCAAGTCAGCTACGCCTCGGCATAGTTATGTCCGTAGCAGCCATATTTGGTTTCAGTAGGCACATACACACGTTATCACAATTATGGTGAAACGCTGAAAACCTGCAAAGGATTTTCAACACACTGGTTAATTGAAAAGCTCTGAGGCATACTTCTTGGAACAAGGCAGTTTCCTGTGTCCACGCATAGAGAAGTATATAGAACCATGGTGGATTCCCAGCTCATGAAGCAAAGGATTCTTAAAGGAACGGGATTACCATGCGGATCCTGTTTAATTCTCTGAAACAGATCCGCAGTTTTCACCTGCCATACTAATACCCACTTCTCCTCTCTGGGGATAATAAAAACAAACCAGCGAACTGACAGAGGGCCTGACCAACACATCCACACCGACCCCACAGGAAAAAAAAAAAACATAGCCTCCAGCTACTAATTATAATGCTAACTTGCAAAATATTCCTGCATTTTTAAACAATGGAAAAATGATGGTGAGATGATACTTAGAAGAATGGATTCTTGTCAGTCTCCACGAACACAAATAGGCAAAACCAAGTCAGCTACGCCTCAGCATAGTTATGTTCGTGGCAGCCATCTTGGATTTCAGGAGGCACAAACAAACGTTATCACAATTATGGTGAAACGCTGAACACCTGCAAATAATTTTCAACGTAGTGGTTAATTGAAAAGCTCTGCGGCATACTTCTTGGAACAAGCCAGTTACCTGTTCCCACGCAAAGAGGAGTATATAGAACCATGGTGGATTTCCAGCTGATGAAGTAAAGGATTATTAAAGGAACGGGATGACCATGGGGATCATCGTTAATTCTCTGAAACAGAATCCGCCCTTTTCACCTGCCAAACACCTGCCCACTTCTCTTCTCTGGGGATAATAAAAACTAACCAGCGAACTGACAGAGGGCCTGACCCCCCCATCCACATCGACCACACACAAAAAAAAACCGTACCCTCCAGCTACTAATTATAATGCTAACTTGCAAAATTTCCCTGCACTTTAAAACAATGGAAAAATGGTGGTGGGATGATACTTAGAAGAATGGCTTCTTGTTAGTCTCCACCAAAAAAAATAGGCAACACCAAGTCAGCTACTCCTCAGCATAGTTATGTCGGTCGCAGCCTTCTTGGGTTTCAGGAGGCACAAACAAACGTTATCACAATTATGGTGAAACGCTGAACACCTGCAAATAATTTTCAACGTAGTGGTTAATTGAAAAGCTCTGCGGCATACTTCTTAGAACAAGCCAGTTACCTGCTCCCACTCAAAGAGGAGTATATAGAACCATGGTGGATTTCCAGCTGATGAAGTAAAGGATTATTAAAGGAACGGGATGACCATGGGGATCATCGTTTATTCTCTGAAACAGAATCCGCCCTTTTCACCTGCCAAACACATGCCCACTTCTCCTCTCTGGGGATAATAAAAACTAACCAGCGAACTGACAGAGGGCCTGACCCCCCCATCCACATCGACCACACACAAAAAAAAACCGTACCCTCCAGCTACTAATTATAATGCTAACTTGCAAAACTTCCCTACATTTTAAAACAATGGAAAAATGGTGGTGGGATGATACTTAGAAGAATGGCTTCTTGTCTGTCTCCACTAACAAAAATAGGCAACACCAAGTCAGCTACTCCTCAGCATAGTTATGTCCGTCGCAGCCTTCTTGGGTTTCAGGAGGCACATACAAACGTTATCAAAATTATGGTGAAACGCTGAAAACCTGCAAATAATTTTCAACGTACTGGTTAATTTGAAAACTCTCCAGCATACTTCTTGGAACAAGCCAGGTACCTGTGCCCACGCATAGTGGAGTATATAGAAACATGGTGGAATCCCAGCTGATGAAGCAAAGGATTCTTAAAGGAACAGGATTACCATGCGGATCCTGTTTATTTCTCTGAAACAGATCCGCAGTTTTCACCTGCCATACTAATACCAACTTCTCCTCTCTCGGGATAATTAAAACAAACCAGCGAACTGACAGAGGGCCTGACCAACACATCCACACCGACCCCACAGGAAAAAAAGAAAAAAAAAAAACACCGTAGCCTCCAGCTACTTATTATAATGCTAACTTGCAAAATTTTCCTGCATTTCTAAACAATGGAAAAATGATGGTGAGATGATACTTAGAAGAATGGATTCTTGTCAGTCTCCACTAAGAAAAATAGGCAAAACCAAGTCAGCTACGCCTCAGCATAGTTATGTCCGTCGCAGCCTTCTTGGGTTTCAGGAGGCACAAACAAACGTTATCACAATTATGGTGAAACGCTGAACACCTGCAAATAATTTTCAACGTAGTGGTTAATTGAAAAGCTCTGCGGCATACTTCTTGGAACAAGCCAGTTACCTGTTCCCACGCAAAGAGGAGTATATAGAACCATGGTGGATTTCCAGCTGATGAAGTAAAGGATTATTAAAGGAACGGGATGACCATGGGGATCATCGTTAATTCTCTGAAACAGAATCCGCCCTTTTGACCTGTCAAACACATGCCCACTTCTCCTCTCTGGGTATAATAAAAACTAACCAGCGAACTGACAGAGGGCCTGACCCCCCCATCCACATCGACCACACACACAAAAAAAAAACCGTACCCTCCAGGAACTAATTATAACGCTAACTTGCAAAATTTCCCTGCATTTTAAAACAATGGAAAAATGGTGGTGGGATGATACTTAGAAGAATGGCTTCTTGTCTGTCTCCACTAACAAAAATAGGCAACACCAAGTCAGCTACTCCTCAGCGTAGTTATGTCCGTCGCAGCCTTCTTGGGTTTCAGGAGGCACATACAAACGTTATCAAAATTATGGTGAAACGCTGAAAACCTGCAAATAATTTTCAACGTACTGGTTAATTTGAAAACTCTCCAGCATACTTCTTGGAACAAGCCAGATACCTGTGCCCACGCAAAGAGGAGTATATAGAAACATTGTGGAATCCCATCTGATGAAGCAAAGGATACTTAATGGAATGAGATGACCATGCGGATACTGTTTAATTCTCTGAAACAGAATCCGCACTTTTCACCTGCCAAACACATGCCCACTTCTCCTCTCTGGGGATAATAAAAACAAACCAGCAATCTGACAGAGGGCCTGAACACCCAAGCTGACCTACGCCACAAAAAAAAAGTACCCTCCAGCTACTAATTATAATGCCAATTTGCAAAATTTCCCTGCATTTTTAAACAATGGAGAAATGATGGTGGGATGATATTTAGAAGAATGGCTTCTTGTCAGTCTCCACTGACAAAAATAGGCAACACCAAGTCAGCTACGCCTCAGCATAGTTATGTCCGTAGCAGCCATATTTGGTTTCAGTAGGCACATACACACGTTATCACAGTTATGGTGAAACGCTGAAAACCTGCAAAGGATTTTCAACAATCTGGTTAATTGAAAATCTCTGAGGAATACTTCTTGGAACAAGCCAGTTTCCTGTGCCCACGCATAGAGAAGTATATAGAACCATGGTGGATTCCCAGCTCATGAAGCAAAGGATTCTTAAAGGAACGGAATTACCATGCGGATCCTGTTTAATTCTCTGAAACAGATCCGCAGTTTTCACCTGCCATACTAATACCCACTTCTCCTCTCTGGGGATAATAAAAACAAACCAGTGAATTGACAGATGGCCTTACCAACCTATCCACATTGACCGCACAAAAAAAAAAAAAAAAGTACACTCCAGCTACTAACTATAATGCTAACTTGTAAAATTTCCCTGCATTTTTAAACAATGGAAAAATGATGGTGGGATGATACTTAGAAGAATGGCTTCTTGTCAGTCTCCACTAACAAAAATAGGCAACACGAAGTCAGCTACGCCCCAGCATACTTATGTCCTTGGCAGCCATATTGGGTTTCAGGAGACACATACAAACGTTATAAGAATTATGGTGAAACGCTGAACACCTGCAAAGGATTTTCAACGTAGTGCTTAATTGAAAAGCTCTCCGGCATATTTCTTGGAACAAGCCAGTTACCTGTGCACACCCATAGAGGAGTATATAGAACCATAGTGGATTCCCAGCTGATGAAGCAAAAGTTTCCTAAAGGAACAGGATGAGCATGCGGATCCTGTTTCATTCTCTGAAACAGAATCCGAACTTTTCACCTGCCAAACACATGCCCACTTCTCCTCTCTGGGGATAATAAAAACTAACCAGCGAACTGACAGAGGGCCTGACCCCCCCATCCACATCCACCACACACACAAAAAAAAAAAACCGCACCCTCCAGCTACTAATTATAATGCTAACTTGCAAAATTTCCCTGCATTTTAAAACAATGGAAAAATGGTGGTGGGATGATACTTAGAAGAATGGCTTCCTGTCTGTCTCCACTAACAAAAATAGGCAACACCAAGTCAGATACTCCTCAGCATAGTTATGTCCGTCGCAGCCTTCTTGGGTTTCAGGAGGCACAAACAAACGTTATCACAATTATGGTGAAACGCTGAAAACCTGCAAATAATTTTCAACGTACTGGTTAATTTGAAAACTCTGCAGCATACTTCTTGGAACAGGCCAGGTACCTGTGCCCACGCATAGAGGAGTATATAGAAACATGGTGGAATCCCAGCTGATGAAGCAAAGGATTCTTAAAGGAATGAGATGACCATGCGGATCCTGTTTAATTCTCTGAAACAGAATCTGTACTTTTCACCTGCCAAACACATGCCCACTACTCTTCTCTGGGGATAATAAAAACAAACCAGCGATCTGACAGAGGGCCTGAACACCCATCCTGACCGACCCCACAAAAAAAAAAAACCGTACCCTCCAGCTACTAATTATAATGCTAACTTGCAAAATTTTCCTGCATTTTTAAACAATGGAAAAATGATGGTGAGATGATACTTAGAAGAATGGATTCTTGTCAGTCTCCACTAACAAAAATAGGCAACACCCAGTCAGCTACGCCTCAGCATCCTTATGTTCGTCGCAGCCTTCTTGGGTTTCAAGAGGCACAAACAAAAGTTATCACAATTACGGTGAAACGCTGAACACATGCAAATAATTTTCAACGTAGTGGTTAATTGAAAAGCTCTGCGGCATACTTCTTGGAACAAGCCAGTTACCTCTTCCCACGCAAAGAGGAGTATATAGAACCATGGTGGATTTCCAGCTGATGAAGTAAAGGATTATTAAAGGAACGGGATGACCATGGGGATCATCGTTAATTCTCTGAAACACAATCCGCCCTTTTCACCTGCCAAACACATGCCCACTTCTCCTCTCTGGGGATAATAAAAACTAACCAGTGAACTGACAGAGGGCCTGACCCCGCCATCCACATCGACCACACACAAAAAATAACCGTACCCTCCAGCTACTAATTATAATGCTAACTTGCAAAATTTCCCTGCATTTTTAAACAATGGAAAAATGGTGGTGGGATGATACTTAGAAGAATGGCTTCTTGTCTGTCTCCACTAACAAAAATAGGCAACACCCAGTCAGCTACTCCTCAGCATAGTTATGTCCGTCGCAGCCTTCCTGGGTTTCAGGGGGCACATACAAAAGTTATCACAATTATGGTGAAACGCTGAACACCTGCAAATAATTTTCAACGTACTGGTTAATTTGAAAACTCTCCAGCATACTTCTTGGAACAAGCCAGGTACCTGTGCCCACGCATAGAGGAGTATATAGAAACATGGTGGAATCCCATCTGATGAAGCAAAGGATTCTTAAAGGAATGAGATGACCATGCGGATCCTGTTGAATTCTCTGAAACAGAATCCCCAATTTTCACCTGCCAAACACATGCCCACTACTCTTCTCTGGGGATAATAAAAGCAAACCAGCGATCTGACAGAGGGCCTGAACACCCATCCTGACCGACCCCCCCAAAAAAAAGTACCCTTCAGCTATTAATTATAATGCCAATTTGCAAAATTTCCCTGCATTTTAAAACAATGGAGAAATGATGGTGGAATGATACTTAGAAAAATGGCCTCTTTTCAGTCTCCACTAACAAAAATAGGCAACACGAACTCAGCTACGCCTCAGCATACTTATGCCCTTGGCAGCCATATTTGGTTTCAGTAGGCACATACACACGTTATCACAATTATGGTGAAACGCTGAAAACCTGCAAAGGATTTTCAACATACTGGTTAATTGGAAAGCTCTGAGGCATACTTCTTGGAACAAGCCGGTTTCCTGTGGCCACGCATAGAGAAGTATATAGAACCATGGTGGATTGCCAGCTCATGAAGCAAAGGATTCTTAAAGGAACGGGATTACCATGCGGATCCTGTTTAATTCTCTGAAACAGATCCGCAGTTTTCACCTGCCATACTAATACCCACTTCTCCTCTCTGGGGATAATAAAAACAAACCAGCGAACTGACAGAGGGCCTGACCAACACATCCACACTGACCCGACAAACAAAAAAAAAAAAAAAGTACCCTCCAGCTACTAATTATAATGCTAACTTGCATAATTTCCCTGCATTTTTAACAATGGAAAAATGATGGTGGGATGATACTTAGAAAAATGGCTTCTTGTCAGTCTCCACTAACAAAAATAGGCAACACGAACTCAGCTACGCCTCAGCATACTTATGCCCTTGGCAGCCATATTGGGTTTCAGGAGGCACATACACACGTTATCACAATTATGGTGAAACGCTGAAAACCTGCAAAGGATTTTCAACATACTGGTTAATTGAAAAGCTCTGAGGCATACTTCTTGGAACAAGCCAGTTTCCTGTGCCCACGCATAGAGAAGTATATAGAACCATGGTGGATTCCCAGCTCATGAAACAAAGGATTCTTAAAGGAACGGGATTACCATGTGGATCCTGTTTAATTCTCTGAAACAGATCCGCAGTTTTCACCTGCCATACTAATACCCACTTCTCCTCTCTGGGGATAATTAAAACAAACCAGCGAACTGACAGAGGGCCTGACCAACACATCCACACCGAACCCACAGGAAAAAAAAAAAAAAAAACACCGTAGCCTCCAGCTACTAATTATAATGATAACTTGCACAATTTTCCAGCATTTTTAAACAATGGAAAAATGATGGTGAGATGATACTTAGAAGAATGGATTCTTGTCAGTCTCCACTAACAAAAATAGGCAAAACCAAGTCAGCTACGCCTCAGCATCGTTATGTCCGTCGCAGCCTTCTTGAGTTTCAGGAGGCACAAACAAACGTTATCACAATTATGGTGAAACGCTGAACACCTGCAAATAATTTTCAACGTAGTGGTTAATTGAAAAGCTCTGCGGCATACCTCATGGAACAAGCCAGTTACCTGTTCCCACTCAAAGAGGAGTATATAGAACCATGGAGGATTTCCAGCTGATGAAGTAAAGGATTACTAAAGGAACGGGATGACCATGGGGATCATCGTTAATTCTCTGAAACAGAATCCGCCCTTTTCACCTGCCAAACACATGCCCACTTCTCCTCTCTGGTTATAATAAAAACTAACCAGCGAACTGACAGAGGGCCTGACCCCCCCATCCACATCGACCACACACAAAAAAAAACCGTACCCTCCAGCTACTAATTATAATGCTAACTTGCAAAATTTCCCTGCATTTTTAAACAATGGAAAAATGGTGGTGGGATGATACTTACAAGAATGGCTTCTTGTCACTCTCCACTAACAAAAATAGGCAACACCAAGTCAGCTACTCCTCAGCATAGTTATGTCCGTCGCAGCCTTCTTGGGTTTCAGGAGGCACAAACAAACGTTATCACAATTATGGTGAAACGCTGAACACCTGCAAATAATTTTCAACGTAGTGGTTAATTGAAAAGCTCTGCGGCATACTTCTTGGAAAAAGCCAGTTACCTGTTCCCACGCAAAGAGGAGTATATAGAACCATGGTGGAATTCCAGCTGATGAAGTAAAGGATTATTAAAGAAACGGGATGACCATGGGGATCATCGTTAATTCTCTGAAACAGTATCCGCCCTTTTCACCTGCCAAACACATGCCCACTTCTCCTCTCTGGGGATAATAAAAACTAACCAGCGAACTGACAGAGGGCCTGACCCCCCCATCCACATCGACCACACACAAAAAAAAACCGTACCCTCCAGCTACTAATTATAATGCTAACTTGCAAAATTTCCCTGCATTTTAAAACAATGGAAAAATGGTGGTGGGATGATACTTAGAACAATGGCTTCTTGTCTGTCTCCACTAACAAAAATAGGCAACACAAAGTCAGCTACTCCTGAGCATATTTATGTCCGTCGCAGCATTCTTGGGTTTCAGGAGGCACATACAAACGTTATCAAAATTATGGTGAAACGCTGAAAACCTGCAAATAATTTTCAACGTACTGGTTAATTTGAAATCTCCCCAGCATACTTCTTGGAACAAGCCAGGTACCTGTGCCCACGCATAGAGGAGTATATAGAAATATGGTGGAATCCCAGCTGATGAATCAAAGGATTCTTAAAGGAATGAGATGACCATGCGGATCCTGTTTAATTCTCTGAAACAGAATCCGCACTTTTCTCCTGCCAAACACATGCCCACTACTCTTCTCTGGGGATAATAAAAACAAACCAGCGATCTGACAGAGGGCCTGAACACCCATCCTGACCGACCCCACAAAAAAAAAAAGTACCCTCCAGCTACTAATTATAATGCCAACTTGCAAAATTTCCCTGCATTTTTAAACAATGGAGAAATGATGGTGGGATGATACTTAGAAGAATGGCTTCTTGTTAGTCTCCACTGACAAAAATAGGCAACACCAAGTCAGCTACGCCTCAGCATAGTTATGTCCGTAGCAGCCATATTTGGTTTCAGGAGACACATACACACGTTATCACAATTATGGTGAAACGATGAAAACCTGCAAAGGATTTTCAACATACTGGTTAATTGAAAAGCTCTGAGGCATACTTCTTGGAACAAACCAGTTTCCTGTGCCCACGCAGAGAGAAGTATATAGAATCATGGTGGATTCCCAGCTCATGAAGCAAAGGATTCTTAAAGGAACGGGATTACCATGCGGATCCTGTTTAATTCTCTGAACTGATCCGCAGGTGTCACCTGCCATACTAATACCCACTTCTCCTCTCTGGGGATAATAAAAACAAACCAGCGAACTGACAGAGGGCCTGACCAACACATCCACACCGACCCCACAGGAAAAAAAAACACCGTAGCCTCCAGCTACTAATTATAATGCTAACTTGCAAAATTATCCTGCATTTTAAAACAATGGAAAAATGATGGTGAGAGGATACTTAGAAGAATGGATTCTTGTCAGTCTCCACTAACAAAAATAGGCAAAACGAAGTCAGCTATGCCTCAGCATAGTTATGTTCATGTCAGCCATCTTGGGTTTCAGGAGGCACAAACAAACGTTATCACAATTATGGTGAAACGCTGAACACCTGCAAATAATTTTCAACGTACTGGTTAATTGAAAAGCTCTGCGGCATACTTCTTGGAACAAGCCACTTACCTGTTCCCACGCAAAGGGCAGTATATAGAACCGTGGTGGATTTCTAGCTGATGAAGTTAAGGATTATTAAAGGAACTGGATGACCATGGGGATCATCGTTAATTCTCTGAAACACAATCCGCCCTTTTCACCTGCCAAACACATGCCCACTTCTCCTCTCTGAGGATAATAAAAAGTAACCAGCGAACTGACAGAGGGCCTGACCAACACATCCACATCGACCACACACACACAAAAAAACCGTACCCTCCAGCTACTAATTATAATGCTAACTTGCAAAATTTCCCTGCATTTTAAAACAATGGAAAAATGGTGGTGGGAATGATACTTAGAAGAATGGCTTCTTCTCAGTCTCCACTAACAAAAATAGGCAACACCAAGTCAGCTACTCCTCAGCATAGTTATGTCCGTCGCAGCCTTCTTGGGTTTCAGGAGGCACAAACAAACGTTATCACAATTATGGTGAAACGCTGAACACCTGCAAATAATTTTCAACGTAGTGGTTAATTGAAAAGCTCTGCGGCATACTTCTTGGAACAAGTCAGTTACCTGTTCCCACGCAAAGAGGAGTATACAGAACCATAGTGGATTTCCAGCTGATGAAGTAAAGGATTATTAAAGAACGGGATGACCATGGGGATCATCGTTAATTCTCTGAAACAGAATCCGCCGTTTCACCTGCCAAACACATGCCCACTTCTCCTCTCTGGGGATAATAAAAACTAACCAGCGAAATACAGAGGGCCTGAACCCCCCCATCCACATCGACCACACACAAAAAAGAATCCGTACCCTCCAGCTACTAATTATAATGCTAACTTGCAAAATTTCCCTGCATTTTAAAACAATGGAAAAATGGTGGTGGGATGATACTTAGAAGAATGGCTTCTTGTCTGTCTCCACTAACAAAAATAGGCAACACCAAGTCAGCTACTCCTCAGCATAGTTATGTCCGTCGCAGCCTCCTTGGGTTTCAGGAGGCACATACAAACTTTATCAAAATTATGGTGAAACGCTGAAAACCTGCAAATAATTTTGAACGTACTGGTTAATTTGAAAACTCTCCAGCATACTTCTTGGAACAAGCCAGGTACCTGTGCCCACGCATAGAGGAGTATATAGAAACATGGTGGAATCCCAGCTGATGAAGCAAAGGATTCTTAAAGGAATGAGATGACCATGCGGATCCTGTTTAATTCTCTGAAACAGAATCCGCACTTTTCACCTGCCAAACACATGCCCACTACTTTTCTCTGGGGATAATAAAAACAAACCAGCGAACATCTAGAGGGCCTTGCACCCCCATCTACACTGACCCCACAAAAAAAAAAAGTACCCTCCAGCTACTAATTATAATACTAACTTGCAAAATTTCCCTGCATTTTAAAACAATGGAAAAATGGTGGTGGGATGATACTTAGAAGAATGGATTCTTGTCAGTCTCCACTAACAAAAATAGGCAACACCAAGTCAGCTACTCCGCAGCATAGTTATGTCCGTCGCAGCCTTCTTGGGTTTCAGGAGGCACAAACAAACGTTATCACAATTATGGTGAAAGGCTGAACACCTGCAAATAATTTTCAACGTAGTGGTTAATTGAATAGCTCTGCGGCATACTTCTTGGAACAAGCCAGTTACTTGTTCCCACGCAAAGAGGAGTATATAGAACCATGGTGGATTTCCAGCTGATGAAGTTAAGGATTATTAAAGGAACGGGATGACCATGGGGATCATCGTTAATTCTCTGAAACAGAATCCGCCCTTTTCACCTGCCAAACACATGCCCACTTCTCCTCTCTGGGGATAATAAAAACTAACCAGCGAACTGACAGAGGGCCTAACCAACACATCCACATCGACCACACACACAAAAAAAAAACCGTACCCTCCAGCTACTAATTATAATGCTAACTTGCAAAATTATCTTGCATTTTTAAACAATGGAAAAATGATGGTGAGATGATAGTTACAAGAATGGATTCTTGTCAGTCTTCACTAACAAAAATAGGCAACACCAAGTCAGCTACGCCTCACCATAGTTATGTCCCTTGCAGCCTTCTTGGGTTTCAGGAGGCACAAACAAACGTTATCACAATTATGGTGAAACGCTGAACACCTGCAAATAATTTTCATCGTAGTGGTTAATTGAAAAGCTCTGTGGCATACTTCTTGGAACAAGCCAGTTACCTGTTCCCACGCAAAGAGGAGTATATAGAACCATGGTGGATTTCCAGCTGATGAAGTAAAGGATTATTAAAGGAACGGGATGACCATGGGGATCATCGTTAATTCTCTGAAACAGAATCCACCATTTTCTCCTGCCAAACACATGCCCACTTCTCCTCTCTGGTTATAATAAAAACTAACCAGCGAACTGACAGAGGGCCTGACCCCCCCATCCACATCGACCACACAAAAATAAAACCGTACCCTCCAGCTACTAATTATAATGCTAACTTGCAAAATTTCCCTGCATTTGAAAACAATGGAAAAATGGTGGTGGGATGATACTTAGAAGAATGGCTTCTTGTCTGTCTCCACTAACAAAAATAGACAACACCAAGTCAGCTACCTCTCAGCATAGTTATGTCCGTCGCAGGCTTCTTGGGTTTCAGGAGGCACATACAAACGTTATCAAAATTATGGTGAAACGCTGAAAACCTGCAATTAATTTTCAACGTACTGGTTAATTTGAAAACTCTCCAGCATACTTCTTGGAACAAGCCAGATACCTGTGCCCACGCATAGAGGAGTATATAGAAACATGGTGGAATCCCAGCTGATGAAGCAAAGGATTCTTAAAGGAATGAGATGACCATGCGGATCCTGTTTAATTCTCTGAAACAGAATCCGCACTTTTCACCTGCCAAACACATGCCCACTACTCTTCTCTGGGCATAATAAAAACAAACCAGCGATCTGACAGAGGGCCTGAACACCCATCCTGATCGACCCCACAAAAAAATAAAGTACCCTCCAGCTACTAATTATAATGCCAATTTGCAAAATTTCCCTGCATTTTTAAACAATGGAGAAATGATGGTGGGATGATACTTAGAAGAATGGCTTCTTGTCAGTCTCCACTGACAAAAATAGGCAACACCAAGTCAGCTACGCCTCAGCATAGTTATGTCCGTAGCACCCATATTTGGTTTCAGTAGGCACATACACACGTTATCACAATTATGGTGAAACGCTGAAAACCTGCAAAGGATTTTCAACATACTGGTTAATTGAAAAGCTCTGAGGCATACTTCTTGGAACAAGCCAGTTTCCTGTGCCCACGCATAGAGAAGTATATAGAACCATGGTGGATTCCCAGCTCATGAAGCAAAGGATTCTTAAAGGAACGGGATTACCATGCGGATCCTGTTTAATTATCTGAAACAGATCCGCAGTTTTCACCTGCCATACTAATACCCACATCTCCTCTCTGGGGATAATAAAAACTAACCAGCGATCTGACAGAAGGCCTGACCAACACATCCACACCGATCCCACAGGAAAAAAAAAACAAAAAAACACCGTAGTCTCCAGCTACTAATTATAATGCTAACTTGCAAAATTTTCCTGCATTTTTAAACAATGGAAAAATGATGGTGAGATGATACTTAGAAGAATGGATTCTTGTCAGTCTCCACTAATAAAAATAGGCAAAACCAAATCAGCTACGCCTCAGCATCGTTATGTTCGTGGCCCCCATCTTGGGTTTCCGGAGGCACAAACAAACGTTATCACAATTATGGTGAAACGCTGAACACCTGCAAATAATTTTCAACGTAGTGGTTAATTGAAAATCTCTGTGGCATACTTCTTGGAACAAGCCAGGTACCTCTGCCCACGCATAGAGGAGTATATAGAAACATGGTGGAATCCCAGCTAATGAAGCAAAGGATTCTTAAAGGAATGAGATGACCATGCGGATCCTGTTTACTTCTCTGAAAGAGAATCCGCACTTTTCACCTGCCAAACACATCCCCACTTCTCCTCTCTGGGGACAATATAAACAAACCAGTGAATTGACAGATGGCCTGCCCAACCCATCCACACTGACCCGACAAACAAAAAAAAAAAAAAAGTACCCTCCAGCTACTAATTATAATGCTAACTTGCAAAATTTACCTGCATTTTTGAACAATGGAAAAATGATGGTGGGATGATACTTAGAAAAATGGCTTCTTGTCAGTCTCCGCTAACAAAAATAGGCAAAACCAAGTCACCTACGACTCAGCATTATTATGTCCGTCGCAGCCTTCTTGGGTTTCAGGAGGCAGAAACAAACGTTATCACAATTATGGTGAAACGCTGAACACCTGCAAATAATTTTCAACGTAGTGGTTAATTGAAAATCTCTGCGGCATACTTCTTGGAACAAGCCAGGTACCTCTGCCCACGCAAAGAGGAGTATATAGAAACATGGTGGAATCCCAGCTAATGAAGCAAAGGATTCTTAAAGGAATGAGATGACCATGCGGATCCTGTTTAGTTCTCTGAAAGAGAATCCGCACTTTTCACCTGCCAAACACATGCCCACTTCTCCTCTCTGGGGACAATAAAAACAAACCAGTGAATTGACAGATGGCCTGACCAACCCATCCACACTGACCCGACAAACAAAAAAAAAAAAAAGTACCCTCCAGCTACTAATTATAATGCTAACTTGCAAAATTTACCTGCATTTTTGAACAATGGAAAAATGATGGTGGGATGATACTTAGAAAAATGGCTTCTTGTCAGTCTCCACTAACAAAAATAGGTAACGCGAAGTCAGCTACGCCTCAGCATACTTATGCCCTTGGCAGCCATATTGGGTTTCAGGAGACACATACACACGTTATCACAATTATGGTGAAACGCTGAAAACCTGCAAAGGATTTTCAACATACTGGTTAACTGAAAAGCTCTGCGGCATACTTCTTGGAACAAGCCAGTTACCTGTTCCCACGCAAAGAGGAGTATATAGAACCATGGTGGATTTCCAGCTGATGAAGTAAAGGATTATTAAAAGAAGGGGATGACCATGGGGATCATCATTAATTCTCTGAAACAGAATCCGCCCTTTTCACCTGCCAAACACATGCCCACTTCTCCTCTATGGGGATAATAAAAAGTAACCAGCGAACTGACAGAGGGCCTCACCAACACATCCACATCGACCACACACACAAAAAAGAACCGTACCCTCCAGCTACTAATTATAATGCTAACTTGCAAAATTTCCCTGCATTTTAAAACAATGGAAAAATGGTGGTGGGAATGATACTTAGAAGAATGGCTTCTTGTCAGTCTCCACTAACAAAAATAGGCAACACCAAGTCAGCTACTCCTCAGCATAGTTATGTCCGTCGCAGCCTTCTTGGGTTTCAGGAGGCACAAACAAACGTTATCACAATTATGGTGAAACGCTGAACACCTGCAAATAATTTTCAACGTAGTGGTTAATTGAAAAGCTCTGCGGCATACTTCTTGGAACAAGCCAGGTACCTGTGCCAACGCATAGAGGAGTATATAGAACCATGGTGGCTTTCCAGCTGATGAAGTTAAGGATTATTAAAGGAACGGGATGAACATGGGGTTCATCGTTAATTCTCTGAAACAGAATCCGCCCTATTCACCTGCCAAACACATGCCCACCTCTCCTCTCTGCGGATAATAAAAACTAACAGGCGAACTGACAGAGGGCCTGACCAACACATCCACATCGACCACACACACAAAAAAAAAACCGTACCCTCCAGCTACTAATTATAATGATAACTTGCAAAATTTCCCTGCATTTTAAAACAATGGAAAAATGGTGGTGGGATAATACTTAGAAGAATGGCTTCCTGTCAGTCTCCACTAACAAAAATAGGCAACACCAAGTCAGCTACTCCTCAGCATAGTTATGCCCGTAGTAGCCTTCTTGGGTTTCAGGAGGCACAAACAAACGTTATCACAATTATGGTGAAACGCTGAACACCTGCAAATAATTTTCAACGTACTGGTTACTTTGAAATCTCTCCAGCATACTTCTTGGAACAAGCCAGGTACCTGTGCCCACGCATAGAGGAGTATATAGAAACATGGTGGAATCCCAGCTGATGAAGCAAAGGATTCTTAAAGGAATGAGATGACCATACGAATCCTGTTTAATTCTATGAAACAGAATCCGCACTTTTCACCTGCCAAACACATGCCCACTACTCTTCTCTGGCAATAATAAAAACAAACCAGCGATCTGACAGAGGGCCTGAACACCCATCCTGACTGACCCCACAAAAAAAAGTACCTTCCAGCTACTAATTATAATGCCAATTTGCAAAATTTCACTGCATTTTTAAACAAAGGAGAAATGATGGTGGGATGATACTTAGAAGAATGGCTTCTTGTCAGTCTCCACTGACAAAAATAGGCAACACCAAGTCAGCTACGCCTCAGCATAGTTATGTCCGTAGGAGCCATATTTGGTTTCAGTAGGCACATACACACGTTATCACAATTATGGTGAAACGCTGAAAACCTGCAAAGGATTTTCAACATACTGGTTAATTGAGAAGCTCTGAGGCATACTTCTTGGAACAAGCCAGTTTCCTGTGCCCACGCATAGAGAAGTATATAGAACCATGGTGGATTCCCAGCTCATGAAGCAAAGGATTCTTAAAGGAACAGGATTACCATGCGGATCCTGTTTAATTCTCTGAAACAGATCCGCAGTTTTCACCTGCCATACTAATACCCACTTCTCCTCTCTGGGGATAATGAAAACAAACCAGCGAACTGACAGAGGGCCTGACCAACACATCCACACCGACCCCAAGGGAAAAAAAAAAAAAAAAACACCGTAGCCTCCAGCTACTAATTATAATGCTAACTTGCAAAATTTTCCTGCATTTTTAAACAATGGAAAAATGATGGTGAGAGGATACTTAGAAGAATGGATTCTTGTCAGTCTCCACTAACAAAAATAGGCAAAACCAAGTCAGCTACGCCTCAGCATAGTTAGGTTCGTGGCAGCCTTCTTGGGTTTCAGGAGGCACAAACAAACGTTATCACAATTATAGTGAAAAGCTGAACACCTGCAAATAATTTTCAACGTACTGGTTAATTGAAAAGCTCTGCGGCATACTTCTTGGAACAAGCCAGTTACCTGTTCAAACGCAAAGAGGAGTATATAGAACCATGGTGGATTTCCAGCTGATGAAGTAAAGGATTATTAAAGGAACGGGATGACCATGGGGATCATCGCTAATTCTCTGAAACAGAATCCGCACTTTTCACCTGCCAAACACATGCCCACTTATCCTCTCTGGGGATAATAAAAACTAACCAGCGAACTGACAGAGGGCCTGACCCCACCATCCACATCGACCACACATAAAAAAAAAACGTACCCTCCAGCTACTAATTATAATGCTAACTTGCAAAATTTCCCTGCATTTTAAAACAATGGAAAAATGGTGGTGGTATGATACTTAGAAGAATGGGTTCTTGTCTGTCTCCACTAACAAAAATAGGCAACACCAAGTCAGCTACTCCTCAGCATAGTTATGTCCGTCGCAGCCTTCTTGGGATTCAGGAGGCACATACAAACGTTATCAAAATTATGGTGAAACGCTGAAAACCTGCAAATAATTTTCAACGTAGTGGTTAATTGAAAAGCTCTGGGGCATACTTCTTGGAACAAGCCAGGTACCTGTGCCCACGCATAGAGGAGTATATAGAAACATGGTGGAATCCCAGCTGATGAAGCAAAGGATTCTTAAAGGAATGAGATGACCATGCGGATCCTGTTTAATTCTCTGAAACAGAATCCGCGGTTTTCACCTGCCAAACACATGCCCCCTACTCTTCTCTGGCGATAATAAAAACAAACCAGCGATCTGACAGAGGGCCTGAACACCCATCCTTACCGACCCCACAAAAAAAAAAGTATCCTCCAACTACTAATTATAATGCCAATTTGCAAGATTTCCCTGCATTTTTAAACAATGGAGAAATGATGGTGGGATGATACTTAGAAGAATGGCTTCTTGTCAGTATCCACTGACAAAAATAGGCAACACCAAGTTAGTTACGCCTCAGCATAGTTATGTCCGTAGCAGCCATATTTGGTTTCAGTAGGCACATACACACGTTATCACAATTATGGTGAAACGCTGAAAACCTGCTAAGGATTTTCAACATACTGGTTAATTGAAAAGCTCTGAGGCATACTTCTTGGAACAAGCCAGTTTCCTGTGCCCACGCATAGAGAAGTATATAGAACCATGGTGGATTCCCAGCTCATGAAGCAAAGGATTCTTAAACGAACGGGATTACCAGGCGGATCCTGTTTAATTCTCTGAAACAGATCCGCAGTTTTCACCTGCCATACTAATACCCACTTCTCCTCTCTGGGGATAATAAAAACAAACCAGCGAACTGACAGAGGGCCTGACCAACACATCCACACCGACCCCACAGGAAAAAAAAAAAAAAAAACACCGTAGCCTCCAGCTACTAATTATAATGCTAACTTGCAAAATTTCCCTGCATTTTAAAACAATGGAAAAATGATGGTGAGATGATACTTAGAAGAATCGATTCTTGTCAGTCTCCACTAACAAAAATAGGTTAAACCAAGTCAGCTACGCCTCAGCATCGTTATGTCTGTAGCAGCCATATTTGGTTTCAGTAGGCACATACACACGTTATCACAAATAGGGTGAAACGCTGAAAACATGCAAAGGATTTTCAACATACTGGTTAATTGAAAATCTCTGAGGCATACTTCTTGGAACAAGCCAGTTTCCTGTGCCCACGCATAGAGAAGTATATAGAACCATGGTGGATTCCCAGGTCATGAAGCAAAGGATTCTTAAAGGAACGGGAGTACCATGCGGATCCTGTTTAATTCTCTGAAACAGATCCGCAGTTTTCTCCTGCCATACTAATACCCACTTCTCCTCTCTGGGGATAATAAAAACAAACCAGCGAACTGACAGAGGGCCTGACCAACACATCCACACCGACCCCACAGGAAAAAAAAACACCGTAGCCTCCAGCTACTAATTATAATGCTAACTTGCAAAATTTTCCTGCATTTTTAAACAATGGAAAAATGATGGTGAGATGATACTTAGAAGAATGGATTCTTGTCAGTCTCCACTAACAAAAATAAGCAACACCAAGTCAGCTACGCCTCAGCATCGTTATGTTCGTGGCAGCCATCTTGGGTTTCAGGAGGCACAAACAAACGTTATCACAATTATGGTGAAACGCTGAACACCTGCAAATAATTTTCAACGTAGTGGTTAATTGCAAAGCTCTGCGGCATACTTCTTGGAACAATCCACTTACCTGTTCCCACGCAAAGGGGAGTATATAGAACCATGGTGGATTTCTAGGTAATGAAGTTAAGGATTATTAAAGGAACGGGATGACCATGGGGATCATCGTTAATTCTCTGAAACAGAATCCGCCCTTTTCACCTGCCAAACACATGCCCACTTCTCCTCTATGGGGATAATAAAAAGTAACCAGCGAACTGACAGAGGGCCTCACCAACACATCCACATCGACCACACACACAAAAAAGAACCGTACCCTCCAGCTACTAATTATAATGCTAACTTGCAAAATTTCCCTGCATTTTAAAACAATGGAAAAATGGTGGTGGGAATGATACTTAGAAGAATGGCTTCTTGTCAGTCTCCACTAACAAAAATAGGCAACACCAAGTCAGCTACTCCTCAGCATAGTTATGTCCGTCGCAACCTTCTTGGGTTTCAGGAGGCACAAACAAACGTTATCACAATTATGGTGAAACGCTGAACACCTGCAAATAATTTTCAACGTAGTGGTGAATTGAAGAGCTCTGCGGCATTCTTCTTGGAACAAGCCAGTTTCCTGTGCCCACGCATAGAGAAGTATATAGAACCATGGTGAATTAACAGCTCATGAAGCAAAGGATTCTTAAAGGAACAGGATTACCATGCGGATCCTGTTTAATTCTCTGAAACAGATCCGCAGTTTTCACCTGCCATACTAATACCCACTTCTCCTCTCTGGGGATAATAAAAACAAACCAGCGAACTGACAGAGGGCCTGACCAACACATCCACATCGACCACACACAAAAAAGAAACCGTACCCTCCAGCTACTAATTATAATGCTAACTTGCAAAATTTCCCTGCATTTTAAAACAATGCAAAAATGGTGGTGGGATGATACTTAGAAGAATGGCTTCTTGTCTGTCTCCACTAACAAAAATAGGCAACACCAAGTCAGCTACTCCTCAGCATAGTTATGACCGTCGCAGCCTTCTTGGGTTTCAGGAGGCACATACAAACGTTATCACAATTATAGTGAAACGCTGAAAACCTGCAAATGATTTTCAACGTACTGGTTAATTTGAAAACTCTCCCGCATACTTCTTGGAACAAGCCAGGTACCTGTGCCCACGAATAGAGGAATATATAGAAACATGGTGGAATCCCAGCTGATGAAGCAAAGGATTCTTAAAGGAATGAGATGACCATGCGGATCCTGTTTAATTCTCTGAAACAGAATCCGCACTTTTCACCTACCAAACACATGCCCACTACTCTTCTCTGGGGATAATAAAAACAAACCAGCGATCTGACAGAGGGCCTGAACACCCATCCTGACCGACCCCACGAAAAAAAAAAGTACCCTCCAGCTACTAATTATAATGCCAATTTGCAAAATTTCCCTGCATTTTAAAACAATGGAGAAATGATGGTGGGATCATACCTAGAAGAATTTCTTCTTGTCAGTCTCCACTGACAAAAATAGGCAACACCAAGTCAGCTACGCCTCAGCATAGATATGTCCGTAGCAGCCATATTTGGTTTCAGTAGGCACATACACACGTTATCACAATTATGGTGAAACGCTGAAATCCTGCAAAGGATTTTCAACATACTGGTTAATTGAAATGCTCTGCGGCATACTTCTTGGAACAAGCCAGTTTCCTGTGCCCACGCATAGAGAAGTATATAGAACCATGGTGGATTCCCAGGTCATGAAGCAAAAGGATTCTTAAAGGAACGGGAGTACCATGCGGATCCTGTTTAATTCTCTGAAACAGATCCGCAGTTTTCACCTGCCATACTAATACCCACTTCTCCTCTCTGGGGATAATAAAAACAAACCAGCGAACTGACAGAGGGCCTGACCAACACATCCACACCGACCCCACAGGAAAAAAAAAAAAACACCGTAGCCTCCAGCTACTAATTATAATGCTAACTTGCAAAATTTTCCTGCATTTTTAAACAATGGAAAAATGATGGTGAGAAGATACTTAGAAGAATGGATTCTTGTCAGTCTCCACTAACAAAAATAGGCAAAACCAAGTCAGCTACGCCTCAGCATAGTTAGGTTCGTGGCAGCCTTCTTGGGTTTCAGGAGGCACAAACAAACGTTATCACAATTATAGTGAAAAGCTGAACACCTGCAAATAATTTTCAACGTACTGGTTAATTGAAAAGCTCTGCGGCATACTTCTTGGAACAAGCCAGTTACCTGTTCCCACGCAAAGAGGAGTATATAGAACCATGGTGGATTTCCAGCTGATGAAGTAAAGGATTATTAAAGGAACGGGATGACCATGGGGATCATCGTTTATTCTCTGAAACAGAATCCGCCCTTTTCACCTGCCAAACACATGCCCACTTCTCCTCTCTGGGGATAAAAAAAACTAACCAGCGAACTGACAGAGGGCCTGACCCCCCCATCCACATCGACCACACGCAAAATAAACCGTACCCTCCAGCTACTAATTATAATGCTAACTTCCAAAATTTCCCTGCATTTTAAAACAATGGAAAAATGGTGGTGGAATGATACTTAGAAGAATGGCTTCTTGTCAGTCTCCACTAACAAAAATAGGCAACACCAAGTCAGCTACTCCTCAGCATAGTTATGTCCGGCGCAGCCTTCTTGGGTTTCAGGACGCACAAACAAATGTTATCACAATTATGGTGAAATGCTGAACACCTGCAAATAATTTTCAACGTAGTGGTTAACTGAAAAGCTCTGCGGCATACTTCTTGGAACAAGCCAGTTACCTGTTCCCACGCAAAGAGGAGTATATAGAACCATGGTGGATTTCCAGCTGATGAAGTAAAGGATTATTAAAGGAACGGGATAACCATGGGGATCATCGTTAATTCTCTGAAACAGAATCCGCCCTTTTCTCCTGCCAAACACATGCCCACTTCTCCTCTCTGGTTATAATAAAAACTAACCAGCGAACTGACAGAGGGCCTTTCCCCCCATTCCACATCGACCACACACAAAAAAAAACTGTACCCTCTAGCTACTAATTATAATGCTAACTTGCAAAATTTCCCTGCATTTGAAAACAATGGAAAAATGGTGGTGGGATGATACTTAGAAGAATGGCTTCTTGTCTGTCTCCACTAACAAAAATAGGCAACACCAAGTCAGCTACTCCTCAGCATAGTTATGTCCATCGCAGCCTTCTTGGGTTTCAGGAGGCACATACAAACGTTATCAAAATTATGGTGAAACGCTGAAAACCTGCAAATAATTTTCAACGTACTGGTTAATTTGAAAACTCTCCAGCATACTTCTTGGAACAAGCCAGGTACCTGTGCCCACGCATAGAGGAGTATATAGAAACATGGTGGAATCCCAGCTGATGAAGGAAAGGATTCTTAAAGGAATGAGATGACCATGCGGATCCTGTTTAATTCTCTGTAACAGAATCCGCCCTTTCACCTGCCAAACACATGCCCACTACTCATCTCTGAGGATAATAAAAACAAACCAGCGATCTGACAGAGGGCCTGAACACCCATCCTGACCGACCCCACAAAAAAAAAAGTACCCTCCAGCTACTATTTATAATGCCAATTTGCAAAATTTCCCTGCATTTTTAAACAATGGAGAAATGATGGTGGGATGATACTTAGAAGAATGGCTTCTTGTCAGTCTCCACTGACAAAAATAGGCAACACCAAGTCAGCTACGCCTCAGCATATTTATGTCCGTAGCAGCCATATTTGGTTTCAGTAGGCACATACGCACGTTATCACAATTATGGTGAAAGGCTGAAAACCTGCAAAGGATTTTCAACATACTGGTTAATTGAAAAGCTCTGAGGCATACTTCTTGGAACAAGCCAGTTTCCTGTGCCCACGCATAGAGAAGTATATAGAACCATGGTGGATTCCCAGCTCATGAAGAAAAGGATTCTTAAAGGAATGGGATGACCATGGGGATCATCGTTAATTCTCTGAAACAGAATCCGCCCTTTTCACCTGCCAAACACATGCCCACTTCTCCTCTCTGGGGATAATAAAAACTAACCACCGAACTGACAGAGGGCCTGACCCCCCCCCATCCACATCCACCACACACAAAAAAAAACCGTACCCTCCAGCTACTAATTATAATGCTAACTTGCAAAATTTCCCTGCATTTTAAAACAATGCAAAAATGGTGGTGGGATGATACTTAGAAGAATGGCTTCGTGTCTGTCTCCACTAACAAAAATAGGCAACATCAAGTCAGCTACTCCTCAGCATAGATATGTCCGTCGCAGCCTTCTTGGGATTCAGGAGGCACATACAAACGTTATCAAAATTATGGTGAAACGCTGAAAACCTGCAAATAATTTTCAACGTAGTGGTTAATTGAAAAGCTCTGGGGCATACTTCTTGGAACAAGCCAGGTACCTGTGCCCACGCATAGAGGAGTATATAGAAACATGGTGGAATCCCAGCTGATGAAGCAAAGGGTTCTTAAAGGAATGAGATGACCATGCGGATCCTGTTTCATTCTCTGAAACAGAATCCGCACTTTTCACCTGCCAAACAAATGCCCACTTCTCCTCTCTGGGGATAATAAAAACAAACCAGTGAATTGACAGATGGCCTGACCAACCCATCCACACTGACCCCACAAAAAAAAAAAGTACCCTCCAGCTACTAATTGTAATGCTAACTTGCAAAATTTCCCTGCATTTTTAAACAACGGAATAATGATGGTGAGATGCTTCTTAGAAGAATGGCTTCTTGTTAGTCTCCCCTAACAAAAATAGGCAACACGTAGTCAGCTACGCCTCAGCATACTGATGTCCTTGGCAGCCATGTTGGGTTTCCGGAGACACATACACACGTTATCACAATTAGGGTGAAACGCTCAAAACCTGCAAAGGATTTTCAACATACTGGTTAATTGAAAAGCTCTGAGGCATACTTCTTGGAACAAGCCAGTTTCCTGTGCCCACGCATAGAGAAGTATATAGAACCATGGTGGATTCCCAGCTAATGAAGCAAAGGATTCTTAAAGGAACGGGATTACCATGTGGATCCTGTTTAATTCTCTGAAACAGATCCGCATTTTTCACCTGCCATACTAATACCCACTTCTCCTCTCTGGGGATAATAAAAACAAACCAGCGAACTGACAGAGGGCCTCACCAACACATCCACACCGACCCCACAGGCAAAAAAAAAAACAACACCGTAGCCTCCAGCTACTAATTATAATGCTAACTTGCAAAATTTTCCTGCATTTTTAAACAATGGAAAAATGATGGTGAGATGATACTTAGAAGAATGGATTCTTGTCAGTCTCCACGAACAAAAATAGGCAAAACGAAGTCAGCTACGCCTCAGCATAGTTATGTTCGTGGCAGCCATCTTGGGTTTCAGGAGGCACAAACAAACGTTATCACAATTATGGTGAAACGCTGCACACCTGCAAATAATTTTCAACGTAGTGGTTAATTGAAAAGCTCTGCGGCATACTTCTTGGAACAAGCCAGTTACCTGTTCCCACGCAAAGAGGAGTATATAGAACCATGTTGGATTTCCAGCTGATGAAGTAAAGGATTATTAAAGGAACGGGATGACCATGGGGATCATCGTTAATTCTCTGAAACAGAATCCGCCCTTTTCACCTGCCAAACACATGCCCACTTCTCTTCTCTGGGGATAATAAAAACTAACCAGCGAACTGACAGAGGGCCTGACCCCCCCATCCACATCGACCACACACACAAAAAAAAAAACCGTACCCTCCAGCTACTAATTATAATGCTAACTTGCAAAATTTCCCTGCATTTTAAAACAATGGAAAAATGGTGGTGGGATGATACTTAGAAGAATGGCTTCTTGTCAGTCTCCACTAACAAAAAGAGGCAACACGAAGTCAGCTACCCCTCAGCATACTTATGTCCTTGGCAGCCATATTGGGTTTCAGGAGACACATACACACGTTATCACAATTATGGTGAAACGCTGAAAACCTGCAAAGGATTTTCAACATACTGGTTAATTGAAAAGCTCTGAGGCATACTTCTTGGAACAAGCCAGTTTCCTGTGCCCACGCATAGAGAAGTATATAGAACCATGGTGGATTTCCAGCTCATGAAGCAAAGAATTCTTAAAGGAACGGGATTACCATGCGGATCCTGTTTAATTCTCTGAAATAGAACCGCAGTTTTCACCTGCCATACTAATACCCACTTCTCCTCTCTGGGGATAATAAAAACAAACCAGCAAACTGACAGAGGGCCTGACCAACACATCCACACCGACCCCACAGGAAAAAAAAAAAAAAAAACACCGTATCCTCCAGCTACTAATTATAATGCTAACTTGCAAAATTTTCCTGCATTTTTAAACAATGGAAAAATGATGGAGAGATGATACTTAGAAGAATGGATTCTTGTCACTCTCCACTAACAAAAATAGGCAAAACGAAGTCAGCTACGCCTCAGCATCGTTATGTCTGTCGCAGCCTTCTTGAGTTTCAGGAGGCACAAACAAACGTTATCACAATTATGGTGAAACGCTGAACACCTGCAAATAATTTTCAACGTACTGGTTAATTGAAAAGCTCTGCGACACACTTCTTGGAACAAGCCAGTTACCTGTTCCGACGCAAAGAGGAGCATATAGAAGCATGGTGGATTTCCAGCTGATGAAGTAAAGGATTATTAAAGGAACGGGATGACCATGGGGATCATCGTTAATTCTCTGAAACAGAATCCGCCCATTTCACCTGCCAAACACATGCCCACTTCTCCTCTCTGGGGATAAAAAAACTAACCAGCGAACTGACAGAGGGCCTGACCCTCCCATCCACATCGACCACACAAAAAAAAAAAACTGTACCCTCCAGCTACTAACTATAATGCTAACTTGCAAAATTTCCCTGCATTTTAAAACAATGGAAAAATGGTGGTGGGATGATACTTAGAAGAATGGCTTCTTGTCAGTCTCCACTAACAAAAATAGGCAACACCAAGTCAGCTACTCCTCAGCATAGTTATGTCCGTCGCAGCCTTCTTGGGTTTCAGGAGGCACAAACAAACGTTATCGCAATTATGGTGAAACGCTGAACACCTGCAAATAATTTTCAACCTAGTGGTGAATTGAAAAGCTCTGCGGCATTCTTCTTGGAACAAGCCAGTTTCCTGTGCCCACGCATAGAGAAGTATATAGAACCATGGTGAATTAACAGCTCATGAAGCAAAGGATTCTTAAAGGAACAGGATTACCATGCGGATCCTGTTTAATTCTCTGAAACAGATCCGCAGTTTTCACCTGCCATACTAATACCCACTTCTCCTCTCTGGGGATAATAAAAACAAACCAGCGAACTGACAGAGGGCCTGACCAACACATCCACACCGACCCCACAGGAAAAAAAAAAAAAAAACTCCGTACCCTCCAGGAACTAATTATAATGCTAACTTGCAAAATTTTCCTGCATTTTTAAACAATGGAAAAATGATGGTGAGATGATACTTAGAAGAATGGATTCTTGTCAGTCTCCACGAACAAAAATAGGCAAAACGAAGTCAGCTACGCATCAGCATAGTTATGTTCGTGGCAGCCATCTTGGGTTTCAGGAGGCACAAATAAACGTTATCACAATTATGGTGAAACGCTGCACACCTGCAAATAATTTTCAACGTAGTGGTTAATTGAAGAGCTCTGCGGCATACTTCTTGGAACAAGCCAGTTACCTGTTCCCACGCAAAGAGGAGTATGTACAACCATGGTGGATTTCCAGCTGATGAAGTAAAGGATTATTAAAGGAACGGGAGGACCATGGGGATCATCGTTAATTCTCTGAAACAGAATCCGCCCTTTTCACCTGCCAAACACATGCCCACTTCTCTTCTCTGGGGTTAATAAAAACTAACCAGCGAACTGAGAGAGGGCCTGACCCCCCCATCCACATCGACCACACACAAAAAAAAAAACCGTACCCTCCAGCTACTAAATATAATGCTAACTTGCAAAATTTCGCTGCATTTTAAAACAATGGAAAAATGGTGGTGGGATGATACTTAGAAGAATGGCTTCTTGTCAGTCTCCACTAACAAAAATAGGCAACACCAAGTCAGCCTCTCCGCAGCATAGTTATGTCCGTCGCAGCCTTCTTGGGTTTCAGGAGACACAAACAAACGTTATCACAATTATGGTGAAACGCTGAACACCTGCAAATAATTTTCAACGTAGTGGTTAATTGAAAATCTCTGCGGCATACTTCTTGGAACAAGCCAGTTACTTGTTCCCACGTAAAGAGGAGTATATAGAACCATGGTGGATTTCCAGCTGATGAAGTTAAGGATTATTAAAGGAACGGGATGACCATGGGGATCATCGTTAATTCTCTGAAACAGAATCCGCCCTTTTCACCTGCCAAACACATACCCACTTCTCCTCTCTGGGGATAATAAAAACTAACCAGGGAACTGACAGAGGGCCTGACCCCCCCATCCACATCGACCATACACAAAATAAAACCGTACCCTCCAGCTACTAATTATAATGCTAACTTGCAAATATTCCCTGCATTTTAAAACAATGGAAAAATGGTGGTGGGATGATACTTAGAAGAATGGCTTCTTGTCAGTCTCCACTAACAAAAATAGGCAACACCAAGTCAGCTACTCCTCAGCATAGTTATGTCCGTCGCAGCCTTCTTGGGTTTCAGGAGGCACATACAAACACTATCAAAATTATGGTGAAACGCTGAAAACCTGCAAATAATTTTCAACGTACTGGTTAATTTGAAAACTCTCCAGCATACTTCTTGGAACAAGCCAGGTACCTGTGCCCACGCATAGAGGAGTATATAGAAACATGGTGGAATCCCAGCTGATGAAGCAAAGGATTCTTAAAGGAATGAGATGACCATGCGGATCCTCTTTAATTCTCTGAAAGATAATCCGCCCTTTTCACCTGCCAAACACATGCCCACTTCTCCTCTCTGGGGATAATAAAAACAAACCAGTGAATTGACAGATGGCTTTACCAACCCATCCACACTGACCCCACAAAAAAAAAAAAAAAAGTACCCTCCAACTACTAATTATAATGCTAACTTGCAAAATTTCCCTGCATTTTAAAACAATGGAAAAATGACGGTGGGATGATACTTAGAAAAATGGCTTCTTGTCAGTCTCCACTAACAAAAATAGGCAACACGAAGTCAGCTACGCCTCAGCATACTTATGTCCTTGGCAGCCATATTGGGTTTCAGGAGACACATACAAAAGTTATGAGAATTATGGTGAAACGCTGAAAACCTGCAAATAATTTTCAACGTACTGGTTAATTGAAAAGCTCTGCGGCATACTTCTTGGAACAAGCCAGTTACCTGTGCCCACACATAGAGGAGTATATAGAACCATGGTGGATTCCCAGCTGATGAAGCAAAAGTTTCCTAAAGGAACGGGATGAGCATGCCGATCCTGTTTCATTCTCTGAAACAGAATCTGAAATTTTCACCTGCAAACACATGCCCACTTCTCCTCTCTGGGGATAATAAAAACTAACCAGCGAACTGACCGAGGGCCTGACCCCCCCCATCCACATCGACCACACACAAAAAAAACCCGTACCCTCCAGCTACTAATTATAATGCTAACTTGCAAAATTTCCCTGCCTTTTAAAACAATGGAAAAATGGTGGTGGGATGATACTTGAAGAATGGCTTCTTGTCTGTCTCCACTAACAAAAATAGGCAACACCAAGTCAGCTACTCCTCAGCATAGTTATGTCCGTCGCAGCCTTCTTGGGTTTCAGGAGGCACATACAAACGTTATCAAAATTATGGTGAAACGCTGAAAACCTGCAAATAATTTTCAACGTAGTGGTTAATTGAAAAGCTCTGCGGCATACTTCTTGGAACAAGCCAGGTACCTGTGCCCACGCATAGAGGAGTATATAGAAACATGGTGGAATCCCAGCTGATGAAGCAAAGGATACTTAAAGGAACGAGATGCCCATGCGGATCCTGTTTAATTCTCTGAAACAGAATCCGCACTTTTCACCTGCCAAACACATGCCCACTTCTCCTCTCTGGGGATAATAAAAACAAACCAGCGATCTGACAGAGGGCCTGAACACCCATCCTGATCGACCCCACAAAAAAAAAAGTACCCTCCAGCTACTAATTATAATGCCAATTTGCAAAATTTCCCTGCATTTTTAAACAATGGAGAAATGATAGTGGGATGATACTTAGAAGAATGGCTTCTTGTCAGTCTCCACTGACAAAAATAGGCAACACCAAGTCAGCTACGCCTCAGCATAGTTATGTCCGTAGCAGCCATATTTGGTTTCAGTAGGCATATACACACGTTATCACAATTATGGTGAAACGCTGAAAACCTGCAAAGGATTTTCAACATACTGGTTAATTGAAAAGCTCTGAGGCATACTTGTTGGAACAAGCCAGTTTCCTGTGCCCACGCATAGAGAAGTATATAGAACCATGGTGGATTCCCAGCTCATGAAGCAAAGGATTCTTAAAGGAACGGGATTACCATGCGGATCCTGTTTAATTCTCTAAAACAGATCCGCAGTTTTCACCTGCCATACTAATTCCCACTTCTCCTCTCTGGGTATAATAAAAACAAACCAGCGAACTGACAGAGGGCCTGACCAACACATCCACACCGACCCCACAGGAAAAAAAAAAAAAAACACCGTAGCCTCCAGCTACTAATTATAATGCTAACTTGCCAAATTTTCCTGCATTTTTAAACAATGGAAAAATGATGGTGAGATGATACTTAGAAGAACGGATTCTTGTCAGTCTCCACTAACAAAAATAGGCAAAACCAAGTCAGCTACGCCTCAGCATAGTTATGTTCGTGGCAGCCATCTTGGGTTTCAGGAGGCACAAACAAACGTTATCACAATTATGGTGAAACGCTGAACACCTGCAAATAATTTTCAACGTACTGGTTAATATGAAAACTCTCCAGCATACTTCTTGGAACAAGCCAGATACCTGTTCCCACGCAAAGAGGAGTATATGGAACCATGGTGGATTTCCAGCTGATGAAGTAAAGGATTATTAAAGGAACGGGATGACCATGGGGATCATCGTTAATTCTCTGAAACAGAATCCGCCCTTTTCTCCTGCCAAACACATGCCCACTTCTCCTCTCTGGGGATAATAAAAACTAACCAGCGTACTGACAGAGGGCCTGACCGCCCCATCCACATCGACCACACACAAAAAAAACCGTGCCCTCCAGCTACTAATTATAATGCTAACTTGCAAAATTTCCCTGCATTTTAAAACAATGGAAAAATGGTGGTGGGATGATACTTAGAAGAATGGCTTCTTGTCAGTCTCCACTAACAAAAATAGGCAACACCAAGTCAGCTACTCCTCAGCATAGTTATGTCCGTCGCAGCCTTCTTGGGTTTCAGGAGGCACATACAAACGTTATCAAAATTATGGTGAAACGCTGAAAACCTGCAAATAATTTTCAACGTAGTGGTTAATTGAAAAGCTCTGCGGCATACTTCTTGGAACAAGCCAGGTACCTGTGCCCACGCATAGAGGAGTATATAGAAACATGGTGGAATCCCAGCTGAAGAAGCAAAGGATTCTTAAAGGAATGAGATGACCATGCGGATCCTGTTTACTTCTCTGAAAGAGAATCCGCCCTTTTCACCTGCCAAACACATGCCCACTTCTCCTCTCTGGGGATAATAAAAACAAACCAGTGAATTGACAGATGGCCTGACCAACCCATCCACACTGACACAACAAAAAAAAAAAAGTACCCTCCAGCTACTAATTATAATGCTAACTTGCAAAATTTTCCTGCATTTTTAAACAATGGAAAAATGATGGTGAGATGATACTTAGAAGAATGGATTCTTGTCAGTCTCCACTAACAAAAATAGGCAAAACCAAGTCAGCTACGCCTCAGCATCGTTATGTTCGTGGCAGCCATCTTGGGTTTCAGAAGGCACAAACAAACGTTATCACAATTATGGTGAAACGCTGAACACCTGCAAATAATTTTCAACGTAGTGGTTAATTGAAAAGCTCTGCGGCATACTTCTTGGAACAAGCCAGTTACCTGTTCCCACGCAAAGAGGAGTATATAGAACCATGGTGGATTTCCAGCTGATGAAGTAAAGGAGTATTAAAGGAACGGGATAGGCATGGGGATCATCGTTAATTCTCTGAAACAGAATCCGCCCTTTTCACCTGCCAAACACATGCCCACTTCTCCTCTCTGGGGATAATAAAAACTAACCAGCTAACTGACACAGGGCCTGACCCCCCCATCCACATCGACCACACACACAAAAAAAACCGTACCCTCCAGCTACTAATTATAATGCTAACTTCCAAAATTTCCCTTCATTTTTAACCAATGGAAAAATGATGGCGGCATGCTACTTAGAAGAATGGCTTCTTGTCAGTCTCCACTAACCAAAATCGGCAAAACCAAGTCAGCTACGCCTCAGCATAGTTATGTCTGTGGCAGCCATCTTGGGTTTCAAGGCACATACAAACGTTGTCGCATTTATGATGAAATGCTGAAGACCTGCAAATAATTTTCAATGTACTTTTTATTTGAAAAGCTCTGTGGCATACTTCTTGGAACAAGCCAGTAACCTGTGCCCACCCATACGGGAGTATATAGAACCATGGTGGTTTCCCAGCTGATGAAGCAAAGGATTCTTAAAGGAAGCAGATGACCATGCGGATCCTGTTTAATTCTTTGAAACAGAATCCGCACTTTTCACCTGCCAACAACATGCCCACTTCTCCTCTTTGGGGATAATAAAAACAAACCAGCGAACATCTAGAGGGCCTTGCACCCCCATCTACACTGACCCCACAAAAAAAAAAGTACCCTCCAGCTACTAATTATAATACTAACTTGCAAAATTTCCCTGCATTATAAAACAATGGAAAAATGGTGGTGGGATGATACTTAGAAGAATGGATTCTTGTCAGTCTCCACTAACAAAAATAGGCAACACCAAGTCAGCTACTCCGCAGCATAGTTATGTCCGTCGCAGCCTTCTTGGGTTTCAGGAGGCACAAACAAACGTTATCACAATTATGGTGAAAGGCTGAACACCTGCAAATAATTTTCAACGTAGTGGTTAATTGAAAAGCTCTGCGGCATACTTCTTGGAACAATCCAGTTACTTGTTCCCACGCAAAGAGGAGTATATAGAACCATGGTGGATTTCCAGCTGATGAAGTTAAGGATTATTAAAGGAACGGGATGAGCATGGGGATCATCGTTAATTCTCTGAAACAGAATCCGCCCTTTTCACCTGCCAAACACATGCCCACTTCTCCTCTCTGGGGATAATAGAAACTAACCAGCGAACTGACAGAGGGCCTAACCCCCCCCATCCACATCGACCACACACACAAAAAAAAAACCGTACCCTCCAGCTACTAATTATAATGCTAACTTGCAAAATTTCCCTGCATTTTAAAACAATGGAAAAATGGTGGTGGGATGATACTTAGAAGAATGGCTTCTTGTCTGTCTCCAGTAACAAAAATAGGCAACACCAAGTCAGCTACTCCTCAGCATAGTTATGTCCGTCGCAGCCTTCTTGGGTTTCAGGAGGCACATACAAACGTTATCAAAATTATGGTGAAACGCTGAAAACCTGCAAATAATTTTCAACGTAGTGGTTAATTGAAAAGCTCTGCGGCATACTTCTTGGAACAAGCCAGGTACCTGTGTCCATGCATAGAGGAGTATATAGAAACATGGTGGAATCCCAGCTGATGAAGCAAAGAATCCTTAAAGGAATGAGATGAACATGCGGATCCTGTTTAATTCTCTGAAACAGAATCCGCACTTTTCACCTGCCAAACACATGCCCACTTCTCCTCTCTGGGGATAATAAAAACTAACCAGTGAACTGACAGAGGGCCTGACCCCCCCATCCACATCGACCACACACACAAAAAAAACCGTACCCTCCTGCTACTAAATATAATGCTAACTTGCAAAATTTCCTTGCATTTTAAAACAATGCAAAAATGGTGGTGGGATGATACTTAGAAGAATGGCTTCTTGTCTGTCTCCACTAACAAAAATAGGCAACACCAAGTCAGCTACTCCTCAGCATCGTTATGTACGTGGCAGCCATCTTGGGTTTCAGGAGGCACAAACAAACGTTATCACAATTATGGTGAAACCCTGAAAACCTGCAAATAATTTTCAACGTACTGGTTAATATTAAAACTCTCCAGCATACTTCTTGGAACAAGCCAGGTACCTGTGCCTACGCATAGAGGAGTATACAGAAACATGGTGGAATCCCAGCTGATGAAGCAAAGGATTCTTAAAGGAATGAGATGACCATGCGGATCCTGTTTAATTCTCTGAAACAGAATCCGCCCTTTTCACCTGCCAAACACATGACCACTACTCTTCTCTGGGGATAATAAAAACAAACCAGTGAATTGACAGATGGCCTGACCAACCCAACCACACTGACCCCACACAAAAATAAAAAGTACCCTCCAGCGACTAAGTATAATGATAACTTGCAAAATTTCCCTGCATTTTAAAACAATGGAAAAATGGCGGTGGGATGATACTTAGAAGAATGGCTTCTTGTCAGTCTCCACTGACAAAAATAGGCAACACCAAGTCAGCTACGCCTCAGCATAGTTATGTCCGTCGCAGCCTTCTTGGGTTTCAGGAGGCACAAACAAACGTTATCACAATTATGGTGAAACGCTGAACACCTGCAAATAATTTTCAACGTAGTGGTTAATTGAAAAGCTCTGCGGCATACTTCTTGGAACAAGCCAGTTACCTGTGCCAACGCATAGAGGAGTATATAGAACCATGGTGGATTCCCAGCTGATGAAGCAAAAGTTTCCAAAAGGAACGGGATGAGCATGCGGATCCTGTTTCATTCTCTGAAACAGAATCCGCCCTTTTCCCCTGCCAAACACATGCCCACTTCTCCTCTCTGGGGATAATAAAACCTAACCAGCGAACTGACAGAAGGCCTGACCCCCCCCATCCACATGGACCACACACACAAAAAAAACCGTACCCTCCAGCTACTAATTATAATGCTAAGTTCCAAAATTTCCCTTCATTTTTAACCAACGGAAAAATGATGGCGGCATGATACTTACAAGAATGGCTTCTTGTCAGTCTTCGCTAACAAAAATCGGCAAAACCAAGTCAGCTACGCCTCGGCATAGTTATGTCTGTGGCAGCCATCTTGGGTTTCAAGGCACATACAAACGTTGTCGTAATTATGATGAAACGCTGAACACCTGCAAATAATTTTCAATGTACTTTTTATTTGAAAACCTCTGTGGCATATTTCTTGAAACAAGCCAGTCACCTGTGCCCACCCATACGGGAGTATATAGAACCATGGTGGTTTCCCAGCTGATGAAGCAAAGGATTCTTAAAGGAAGCGGATGACCATGCGGATCCTGTTTAATTCTTTGAAACAGAATCCGCACTTTTCACCTGCCAACAACATGCCCACTTCTCCTCTCTGGGGATAATAAAAACACACCAGCGAACATCTAGAGGGCCTTGCACCCCCATCCACACCGACACCACAAAAAAAAAAGTACCCTCCAGCTACTAATTATAATGCTAACTTGCACAATTTCCCTGCATTTTTAAACAATGGAAAAATCATGGTGGGATTATACTTAAAAGAATGGCTTCTTGTCAGTCTCCACTGACAAAAATAGGAAACACCAAGTGAGCTACGCCTCAGCATAGTTATGTCCGTGGCAGCCATCTTGGGTTTCAGCAGGCACATACAAACCTTATCACAATTATGGTGAAACGCTGAAAACCTGCAAATAATTTTCAACGTAGTGGTTAATTGAAAAGCTCTGCGGCATACTTCTTGGAACAAGCCAGGTACCTGTGCCCACGCATAGAGGAGTATATGGAACCATGGTGGATTCCCAGCTGATGAAGCAAAGGATTCCTTTTTTTTTTTTTTTTTTTGTTGAGACAGAGTCTCAATTTGTTGCCCAGGCTAGAGTGAGTGCCGTGGCGTCAGCTTAGTTCACAGCAACCTCAGACTCCTCGGCTTAAACGATCCTACTGCCTCAGCCTCCCGAGTAGCTGGGACTACAGGCATGCGCCACTATGCCCGGCTAATTTTTTCTATATAGATTTTTAGTTGTCCATATAATGTCTTTCTATTTTTAGTAGAGACGGGGTCTCGCTCTTGCTCAGGCTGGTCTCGAACTCCTGACCTCGAGCGATCCACCCGCCTCGGCCTCCCAGAGTGCTAGGATTACAGGCGTGAGCCACCGCGCCCTTCCAGGATTCTTAAAGGAACGGGATGACCATGTGAATGCTGTTTAATTCTCTGAAAGAGTATCCGCACTTTTCAGCTGCCATCAAATGCCGACTTCCCCTCTCTTGGGATAATAAAAACAAACCAGCAAATTTATAGAGGGCCTGACCCCCCCATCGACACCGACCCGACGAAAAAAAAAAAAAACGTACCCTCCAGCTACTAATTATAAAGCTAACTTGCAAAATTTCCCTGCATTTTTTAACAATGGAAAAATGACGGTGGGCTTATACTTAGAATGGCTACTTGTTAGTCTCCGCTGACAAAAAGAGGCAACACCAAGTCGGCTACACCTCAGCATAGTTATGTCCGTGGCAGCCATCTTGGGTTTCAGGAGGCACATACAAACGTTATTTCAATTAGGGTGAAATGCTGAAAACCTGCAAATAATTTTCAACGTACTGGTTAATTGAAAAGCTCTGCGGCATACTTCTTGGAACAAGCCAGTTACCGGTGCCAACGCATAGAGGAGTATATAGAACCATGGTGGATTCCCAGCTGATGAAGCAAAGGATTCTTATAGGAATGGGATGACCATGTGGATCCTGTTTAATTCTCTGAAATAGAATCCACACTTTTCACCTGCCAAACACATGCCCACTTGTCCCCTCTGGGGATAATAAAAGAAAACCAGCGAACTCACAGAGGGCCTGAAACGCCCATCCACTCCTACCCCACAAAAAAAGAAAAAAAAATACGTACCCTACATCTAATTATAATACTAACTTGCAAAATTTCCCTCCATTTTTACGCAATGGAAAAATGATGGTGGGATGATACTTAGAAGAATGTCTTCTTGTCAGTCTCCACTAGGAAAAATAGGCATCAACAAGTCAGCTATGCCTCAGCATATTTATATCGGTGGCAGCCATCTTGGGTTTAAGGAGGCACATTCAAACGTTATCACAATTACGGTTAAACATGCTAAAAACCTGACAATTCTAAAAGTACTGGTTAATTCAAAAGCTCTGTCGCATACTTCTTGGAACAAGCCAGTTACCTGTGCCCATGCAAAGAGAGGTCTAGAGAACCATGGTGGATTCCCAGGTGATGAATCAAAGGATTCTTAAAGGAACAGGCTCAAAAGTGCGGATCCTGTTTCAGTCTAAGTGTGAAACAGGATCCGCACATTTTGCCTGCAACACACATTCGCCCTTCTCATCTCTAGGGATAACAAAAACAGCCCATCGGATTTACAGATGCCCTGCCCCCGGCCCCCACCACCCCACACAAAATAGTCTGCTCCAGCGACTCGTCCTTATGCTATCTGGTGAAAGGTCATAAGCCTTTTAAAAAACTGGAGATAGGATGGTAGAATTATACCTAAAAGACTGGCTTATTGCCAGATTCCCATACCAAGTATTGGCAACAGCAAGTGACGTAGGCCTCAGCATAGGTTTGTCCATGGCAGCCATCTTGGGTTTAAGGAGACACAGATGAACCTTATAACAATTATAATAAAAGGTGCTGCGAAAGCTGTTAAATAATTCTCATGGTAGTGGTTATTTCAAAAGCTCTGCGGCATACTTCTTTGAACTAGCCAGTTAACTGGGCCCACGCATAGTGCGGTGTAGAGAACTATGGTGGATTCCCAGCTGATGAAGCAAAGGATTCTTAAAGGAACAGGATGAACATGCGGATCCTGTTTCATACTCTGAAACAGGATCTGCACTTTTCACCTGCCAAACACATGCCCACTTCTCCTCTCTGGGGATAATAAAAAGAAACCACAGAACTGGCGGAGGGCTTGCCGCACCAGCCCCCAGACCCCACATAAAAACTTCCCGTCCAGCGACTCCTTGTTATTCTAACTGCCAAAAGGTGCTCTGACTTTTAAAATAGTGGAGAAGGATGGTGAAATGATACTTAAAAGAATGTATTCTTTCCAGTCTCCAGTACCAAGGATCGGCCACACAAAGTGAGCTCGGCCTCAGCATAGTTTTGTCCATGGCAGCCATCTCGAGACGAACCTTATGACAATTATGATGAAAGGTGCTGCAAAACCTGGCAAATAATTCTCAACGTAGTGGTTTTTTCAAAAGCTCTGTGGAATACTTCTTGGAACCCGGCAGTTTTCTGGGCCCACGCATAGAGGGGTCTAGAGAACCATGATGGATTCCCAGGTGATGAATCAAAGGATTCTTAAAGGAACAGGCTGAAAAGTGCGGATCCTGTTTCAGTCTGAGACTGAAACACTATATGCACTTTTTGCCTGCAACACACATGCCCACTTCTCCTCTCTAGGGATAATAAAAACAATCAATCGGATTGACAGATGTCCTCCCCCGCCCCCCAACACTGTACACAAAAAGGTCCCCTCCAGCGACTCATCCTTATGCTATCTGGCGAAAGGTCCTCTGCGTTTTAAAATAATGAAGATAGGATGGTGGAATTATACTTAAAATACTGGCCTTTTGCCAGACTCCCATACCAATTATTGGCAACAGGAAGTGACCTAGGTGTCAGCATAGGTTTGTCTGTGGCTGCCATCTAGGGTTTTAGGAAGCACAGATGAACCTTATCAAAATTATGGTAAAAGTGCTGGAAAAGCTGGCAAATAATTTCCATAGTAGTGGTTATTTCAAAAGCTCTGAGGAAAACTTCTTGGAACCAGGCAGTTTTCTGTGTGCACTAAAAGAGGGGTCTAGAGAACCATGGTGGATTCCCAGCTGATGAAGCAAAGGATTCTTAATGGAACGGGGTGAAAAGTGCAGATCCTGTGTCTGTCTAAGACTGAAACAGGACGCACACTTTTCACCTGCCACACACATGCCCACTTTTCCTTTCTGGGGATAATAAAAACAAACCAGCGAACTGACAAAGGGCCTGCCCCCCTTCCACCCACGCAGATCCCCCCCAAAAAAATTCCCCTCCAGCTACTAATTATTATGCTAACTTGCAAAATTTCCCTGCATTTTTAAACAATGGAGAAAGGACGGTGGAGTGATACTTAGAAGAATGGCTTCTTGTCAGTCTCCACTAACAAAAATAGGCAACACCAAGTCAGCTACGCCTCAGCATAGTTATGCCCGTGGCAGCCATGTTGGGTTTAAGGAGGCACATACAAACTTTATCATAATTATGGTGAAACGTGCTGAAAACCCGGCAAATAATTCTCAACGTACTGTTTAATTCAAAAGCTCTGTGGCATACTTCTTGGAAGAAGCCAGTTACCTGGGCCCACGCATAGAGGGGTCTAGAGAACCATGGTGGATTCCAAGGTGATGAATCTAAGGATTCTTAAAGGAACAGGCTGAAAAGTGCAGATCCTGACTGAAACAGGATTCTGACTTTTTGCCTGCAACACACATGCCCACTTCTCCTCTCTAGGGATAACAAAAACAACCCATCGGATTGACAGATGGCCTGCCCCCGCCCCCCACCACCCCACACAAAATCGTGCCCTCCAGCGACTGATCCTTATGCTATCTGGCAATACGTCCTCTGCCTTTTCAAATAATGGAGATAGAATGGTGGAATTATACCTAAAAGACTGGCTTATTGCCAGACTCCCATACCAAGTATTCGCAACAGCAAGTCACCTAGGCCTCAGCACACGTTTGTCCCTGGCAGCCATCTTGGGTTTAAGGAGGCACAGATGAACCTTATCACAATTATGGTGAAAGGTGCTGCAAAAGCGGTCAAGTAATTCTCATGGTAGTGGTTACTTGAAAAGCTCTGCGGCATAATTCTTTGAACTAGCCAGTTAACTGGGCCCACGCATAGAGCAGTCTAGAGGCCCATGGTGGATTCCCAGCTGATGAAGCAAGGGATTCTTAATGGAACGGGGTGAAAAGTGCGGTTTCTGTTTCAGTCTAAGACAGAAACGGGATCCGAACTTTTCACCTGCCACACACATGCCCACTTCTCCGGTCTGGGGAAAATAAAAACAATCCAGCGAACTGACAGAGGGCCTGCGCCCCCCACCCACACCGACCCCACAAATAAAAATGTCCCCTCCAGCTACTAATTATTATGCTAACTTGCAAAGGTTTCCGTGCATTTTAAAATAATGGGGAAAGTATGGTGGAATGATACTTAAAAGAATGGCCTCCTTCCAGCCTCCAGTAACAAGTGTCGTGAAATCCAAGTGACCTAGGCCTCAGCATAGTTTTCTCCGTGGCAGCCATCTTGTGTTTAAGGAGGCACAGACGATCCTTATCACAATTATGGTGATATGTGCTGCAGAAACTGGCAAATAATTCTACACGTAGTGTTTATCTCAAAAGCTGTGCAGCATACATCTTAGTACAGGCCAGTTCATGGGCCCATGCATGGAGGGTTCTAAGGAACCATGGTGGATTCTCAGCTGATGAATCAAAGGATTTTTAATGGAACCAGCTGAAAAGTGCGGATACTGTTTCAGTCTAACTGAAACAGGATCCGCACATTTCACCTGCCACAAATATATCCACTTCCCTGTCTGGGCATAATAAACACAAACAACCAGACTGACAGAGGGACTGTCCCCCAAACCACCCCGATCCCACCCAAAAACATCCCCTCCGTTGACTCATCCTTATGCTAACTGCCGAAAGTTGCTCACCTTTTAATATAAGGGAGAAAGGATGGTGCAATGATAATTAAAAGACTGGATTCTTGTCAGACTCCCGTACCAAGTATTGGCAACACCAAGCGAGAGAACCCTCAGTATAGGTTTGTCCATGGAAGCCATCTAGGGTTTAAGGAAGCACAAATGAACCTTATCAAAATTATGGTAAAAGTGCTGGAAAAGCTGGCAAATAATTTCCACGGTAGTGGTTATTTCAAATGCTCTGTGGCATACTTCTTTGAACTAGCCTGTTAAGTGGGCCCACACATAGTGGGGTGTAGAGAACTATGGTGGATTCCCAGCTGATGAAGCAAAGGATTCTTAAAGGAACAGGATGAAAAGTGCCGATCCTGTATCAGTCTAAGACTGAAACAGGATCCACACTTTTCACTTGCCACACACATGTCCACTTCTCCTCTCCGGGGATAATAAAAACAAACCACTGGACTGACAGAGGGCCTGGCTCTGCCTCTCCCTCCCCACACAAAAACGTTTCCTCCAGCGACTCATCCTTAAGCTAAATGGCAATAGGTGCTCTGCCTTTTAAAATAGTTGTGAAAGGAAGGTGGAATGATACTTAAAGGAATGGCTTCTTGCCACGGACCAGTACCAATTATCGGCAACTCCAAGGGAGATTGGCCTAACCGTAGTTTTTTCTGTGGAAGCCAGCTTGGGTTTCAGGATGCACTGCCTAACCTTTTCACAATCATTGTGAAAGTTGCTGCAAAAACTGGCAAATAATACTCAATGCAGTGGTTATTTCCAAAGCTCTGCGGCATACTTCTTGGAACTAGCCAGTTACCTGGGCCCACGCTCAGGGAGGTCTAGAGAACCATGGTGGATTCCCAACTGATGAATTAAAGGATTCCAAAAGGAACAGGCTCAAAAGCGGAGATACTGTTTCAGACTGAAACAGGATCCAAAGTTTTCACCTGCCACATACATGCCCGCTTCTCCTCTCTGGGAATAATAAAAACAAACCACCGGACTGACAGAGGGCCTGCCCTCCCACACACACCCAACCCCACACAAAAAGCCGCTCCAGTGACTCATCTTTATGCTAACTGGCTAAAGGTGCACTGCCTTTTAAAATAATGGAGAAAAGACGGTGGAATTGTACTTAAAAAAAATGGCTTCTTGCCAGGCTCCAGTAAAATGTATCGGTACACCAAGGGAGCTAGGCCTCAGCATAGTTTTGTCCGTGGCAGCCTGCTTGGGTTTAAGGAGGCACAGATGAACCTTATCACAATTATGGTCAAAGGTGCTGCAAAAACTGGCAAACAATTCTCAACGTAGTGGTTATTTCAAAAGCTCTACGGCATACATCTTGGAACTAGCCAGTTACCTGGGCCCACACATAGAGGGGTCTCGACAGCCATGGTGGATTCCCAGCTGATGAATCAAAGGATTCGTAAAGGAACTGGCTGAAAAGTGCGGATCCTGTTTCAGTCTAAGACTGAAACAGGATCCGTACTTTTCACCTGCCACACACATGCCCACCTCTCCTCTTTGGGCATAATAAAGACAAACCACCAGACAGACAGAGAGCCTTCCCCTCAACGCACCACCCGACCCCACTCAAAAACGTCCCCTCCAGCAACTCATTCTTATGATAACTGGAAAAAGGTGTTCTGCCTTTTAAAATGATGGAGAAAGGATGGTGGAATGACTCTTAATAGCATGGCTTCTTGCCAGGCTCCAGTACCAACTATCGGCAACACCAAGTGAACTAGGCCTCAGCATAGTTTTGTCCGCCCCAGCCATCTTGGGTTGAAGGAGGCACGGACGAACCTTATCACAATTATGGTGAAAGGTGGTGCAAAAACTAGCAAATAATTCTCAACGTAGTGGTTATTTCAAAAGCTCTGTGGCATACTTCTTGGAACTAGCCAGTTACCTGGGCCCACGCATAGAGGTCTTTAAAGAACCATGGTGTATTCCCAGCTGATGAATCAAACGATTCTTTTTTGTTTGTTTGTTTGTTTGTTAGCTCATTATGGGGGTACAAAAGATCAGGCTATATACATTCCCCATGCCTCCCCTTTCCCCCGATTCTGAGCTTCAATTTTGTCCATTCCCTAGTCAGTGCACATCACATTCATCATGTAGGTGTGCACCCCTCCTCTCCCCCACCCCATCCCCCCCAGTTAGAACTTGAAGGGTGTCCATTCCCCAGGCAGTGCACATCACATTCATCAAGTAGGTATACACCCATCCCTTCCACCCGGCCCCAACCTCTGTCCGATACCCAATTGGTGTTGTTCCCAAATGTGCACTCAGGGAAACCAATTTGCTGGTGAGTACATGTGGTGCTTATTTTTCCATTCTTGGGATACTTCACTTAATAGAATGGGATCCAGCTCTCTCCAGGAGAACCAAAGAGATGCCATATCGCCATTATTTCTAATAGCTGAGTAATATTCCATGGTATACATATACCACATTTTGCTAATCCATTCATGAATTGATGGGCATTTGGGTTGTTTCCACATCTTTGTGATTGTGAATTGTGCTGCTATAATCATTCAGGTGCAGGTGTCTTTTTTATAGAATGACTTTTGTTCTTCTGGGTAGATGTCCAATAATGGAATTGCTGGATCGAATGGTAGGTCTACTTGAATCTGTTTAAGGTATCTCCACATTGCTTTCCACAGGGGCTGCACTAGTTTACAGTCCCACCAGCAGTGTATGAATGTACCTATCTCCCCACACCCACACCAACATGTATAGTTTTGGGACTTTTTGATAAAGGCCATTCCCACTGGAGTTAAGTGATATCTCATTGTGGTTTTGATTTGCATTTCCCTGATGATTAGAGATGTTGAACACTTTTTCATATGTTTGTTAGCCATTTTTATATCTTCTTTTGAAAAATTTCTATTTATGTCCTTTGCCCACTTTTTGATAGGGTTGTTTGATTTTTTCTTACTGATTTTCCTGAGTTCTAAATAGATTCTTGTTATCAGTCCTTTATCTGATGTGTAGTATGCGAAAATTTTTTCCCATTCTGTAGGTTGTCCATTTACTCTCGTGACTGTTTCTTTGGCTGTGCAGAAGCTTTTTAATTTGATCAGGTCCCATTTATTTATTTTTGTTGTTGCTGTGATTGCTTTAGGGGTCTTCTTCATAAATTCTTTGCCTAGGCCAATGTCTGTAAGAGTCTTTCCTACATTTTCTTCTAGAATTCTAATAGTTTCTGACCTTAGGTTTAAGTCTGTTAACCACTGTGATTTGATTTTTGTGAGGGGTGAGAGTTATGTGTCCTGTTTTAGTCTTCTACATGTGGATATCCAGTTTTCCCAGCACCATTTATTAAATAAGGAATCTTTTCCCCAGAGTATGTTTTTGTCTGCTTTGTCAAAGATTAGATGGCTATATGAGGATGGTTTTATATTGGGATTTTCTGTTCTGTTCCACTGGTCTGTGTCCCTGCACTTGTGCCAGTACCAGGCTGTTTTAAGAACCACAGCCTTGTAGTATAGTTTGAAGTCTGGCAAATTAATACTTCCCATTTTGTTTTTGTTGTTTAAGATTGCTTTTGCTAAACGGGGTCTTCCCTGGTTCCATACAAAGCGTAAAATTATTTTTTCTATGTCTGTGAAAAAAGATGTTGGTAATTTAATAAGGATTGCATTGAATCTGTAGATAACTTTGGGCAGTATAGACATTTTAACAATGTTGATTCTACCGATCCATGAGCATGGTATGGTTTTCCACCTATTTACATGTTCTGCAATTTCCTTCCTCAGTGTTTCATAGTTCTCCCTATAGAGGTCCTTTACCTCCTTAGTTAAATAAATTCCTAGGTATTTTATTTTCTTTGTTGCTATTTTGAAGGGTATTGAGTCCTTAATTTGGTTTTCCATTTGACTGTTATTGGCATATATGAATGCCTCTGATTTGTGTGTATTGATTTTGTATCCTGAGACTTTACTGAATTCATTGATCAATTCCAGGAGTCTCTTGGTTGAAACCTTGGGGTTTTATAGATATAACATCATATCATCAGCAAAGAGTGAGAGTTTGATCTCTTCTGTCCCTATTTCAACTCCCTTGATTCTGCTCTCTTGCCTGATAGCTCTTGCAAGGACTTCCAATACTATGTAGAAAAGTAATGGGGACAGTGGTAAGCCTTGTCTGGTTCCAGTTTGAAGTGGGAATGCTTTCAGTTTTTCCCCATTCAGTATGATGTTGGCTGAGGGTTTGTCGTATATGGCTTGTATCATTTTTATATAGGCCCCATCTATGCCTATTTTGTTAAGTGTTCTTATCATAAAAGGGTGTTGAATTTTGTCAAATGCTTTCTCTGCATCTATTGAGAGGATCATCTGATCTTTATTTTTGCTTCTATTTATGTGATGAATTACATTCCCATATGTCAAACCATCCCTGCATCTCTGGGATGAAGCCCACTTGGTCGTGATGGATTATTTTTTTGATAAGCACTTGGATTCGATTTGTTAGAATTTTATTGAGAATTTTTGCATCTATATTCATAAGAGAAATTGGTCTATAGTTCTCTGTTTTAGTTGCATCCTTTCCTGGATTTGGTATCAGGATTATGTTGGCTTGGTAAAAAGTGTTGGGGAGAATCCCATCCTTCTCTATATTGGAGAATAGTTTATGTACGATGGGCACCAGTTCTTCTTTGTAGGTATGGTAGAATTCAGGTGTGAACCCATCTGGTCCAGGGCTTTTCTTTTGGGGAAGGTTTTTTATTGCTGTTTCAATTTCAGATCTAGATATCGGTCTATTCAGGAATTCTATTTCTTCCTGGTTGAGCCTGGGAAGGCTGTGTGTTTATAAGAATTTGTCCATTTCCTCCAGGTTTTCTAATTTGTGTGCATAAAGATTTTTGTAGAATTCATAGATGATATCATGTATCTCTGTGGCATCAGTCGTGATTACTCCTTTCGTGTTCCTGATCGAGGTTATAAGAGATTTTTCTTTTCTGCTCTTGGTTAGTTTAGCCAGAAGTGTGTCAATTTTGTTTATTTTTTCAAAGAACCAACTTTTGGTTTTATTAATCTCCGTTATGGTTTGGTTTAATCTCCCTTATGCTCCCTTATGGTCCTTTTCATTTAGTTCTGATTTAATCTTAATAATTTCCTTCTGCTGGGTTTGGGTTTGGTCTCTTCTTTCTTCTCCAGCTCTTTGAGTCTATTCATTAGATTGTCTATTTGTAAGTTTTCTGTCTTTTTGGTATAGGCATTTATGGAAATAAATTTTCCTCTCAGGACTGCTTTAGCTGTGTCCCACAGATTTTGATAAGTTGTATCTCCTTTGTCGTTTAATTCAAAGAATCTTTTGATTTCTGACTTGATTTCTTCATTTATAAAACGATTGTTCAGGAGAAGGTTATTTAGCTTCCATGACTTTGAGTAGAAATGAGGATTTCTGTTAGGGTTCATTGTTACTTTTATTCCACTGTGATCCGAGAAGCTGCATGGTATTATTTCTATATTTTTAAATTTTTTAAGACATTCTTTATGTCCTAAGATATGGTCAATCTTGGAGAATGTCCCATGAGCTGATGAGAAGAACTTATATTCAGTGGTATTTGGGTAGAATGTCCTGTAGATGTCAGTCAGGCCCATTTGTTCTAGCATTCTATTTACGTCCAATATTTCTTTGTTTATTTTTTGTTTGGAGGATCTGTCTTGAACTGTCAGTGGCGTGTTAAAATCTCTGGCTACTAAAGTGTTGTTATCTATCATTTGGTTCAGATCAAGTAGGGTTTGCTTTATGAATCTGGGTGCACCTAGATCGGGTGCATATATGTTAAGTATAGTTATGTCTTCTTGTTGAATTGTACCCTTCACCAGTATATAGTAACCATCTTTGTCTTTCTTTACTTTTGTTGCTTTAAAAACTACGTTATCGGAGATTAGAACTGCCACGCCAGCTTTCTTTTGGGTTCCATTTGCTTGGAATATTGATTTCCACCCTTTTATTTTCAGTCTAAATGCATCCTTGCAGGTTAGATGAGTTTCCTGAAGACAGCAGATACTTGGCTTATATCTTTTTTATCCATTGGGCCAGTCCATGTCTCTTGAGTGGGGAATTCAATCCATTCACATTTAATGAGAGAACTGATAAGCGAGACAGATTGCTGTTCCTCATGTTGGGTTGAATTTCATTGATCTGTTTTCTCTCTTGAGCCATTATGATAACTGTGTTTTCATATTTATCTCTTGATTAGTGTTACATTCGAGGGTCCTTCTTGTGCTGGACCACGTGTAACTCTGTTTTGAATACTTCTTGGAAAGCTGCTCTTGTCTTGGTGAATTCTCTGAGTTTTTGTTTATCTGAGAATGTCTTAATTTCACCTTCATATATAAAACTGAGCTTATCTGGGTACAGGATTCTAGGCTGGGCATTATTCTGTTTCAGAAGAGTGAGAATGGGGCTCCAATCTCTTCTTGCTTGTAAGGTTTCAGTTGAGAAATCTGGCGTGATTCGGATGGGCTTTCCTTTGTATGTTACTTGTTTCTTTCTCCTTACAGATTGAAGAAGGGCCTCGTTAGTGGATATTTTGGTCAGTCTGATAACTACATGACGTGGTGTCTTCCTATTTGGTATGAATCTCTCAGAGGTTCTTTGAGCTTCTTGAACCTGTGTATCTAGAGATTTGGCAAGGCCTGGGAAATTTTCCTCAATTATATCTTCAGATACTTTATTCAACCCTTGCTTATTGTCTTCTTCACCCTCAGGAATGCCGATAACTCTCACGTTAGGCTTCTTCACATAATCCCACATTTCTTGTAGACTATGATTATTTCTCATGTTTCTTTGTTTTAACTCTGTGACTGCCTTATTTAATTGGAAAGTGTTATCTTCGATCTCTGAGATTCTTTCTTCTGTTTGATCTACCCTGCTCTTGAGACTTTCCACTGTGTTTTGTAGCTCCTTGAATAAATTTTTCATTTCCAGGAGTTCAGTTTGATTTTTCTTCAGTATTTCAATTTCTTTGGTGAATTTTTCTTCCAAGTCCTGGATCTTTTTTGTGGTTTCTTTGTGTTGATTATCCATTTTTTCTTGCATAATGTTCAGCGTATTTATGATCCATGTTTGAAATTCTTCCTGTGACATGTTGCTATTTGGAATCTGCTTTGTGTTAATTGGTGGAGAACTAGTAATCCTCTTTGAGGGCATGGTTTCAGCTTGATTCTTTATACTCCTAGAGTTCCTTCGCTGAGCCCTTCCCATCTGAATGAATCCTTAAGATCCCTTCTTTCAGCTTTAGTCTGGATAGGGGCACACTGTGAGTGCCAGGTAAGCTGCCTCCTCTGTCACTAGGGGGAGCCCTTCACATATTGTTCAGGATTTTGCTAGCTCCGCTGGGGGGGCTGCCCCTCTTCCTCTCCCGAGGTGGCTTCTGTCTCTCTCTGTGAGAAAGACAGTGGATAGGGAGAGTGGAGTGGTGCCCTCATTCGCCCAACGCCCCAGCCACTGCAGTTCCCGCGGGCGATGGTCTGCCCCACCCCAATGTCTGCAAGGTCCACGCTCTATTCTCTCGTGACTGGGGAACCACTCAGTGTTCACACAAAGGTGGAGCTCCTAGTCAGGGTCCGTGGACTAGGGAAGGGAGCCGCACAGGGAGCCGCCCGGTACCCAATCGCTCCTCAGCGTTTAGGCTGTGGACCCCGACAATGGCGGCCGCCCGTCTGCAGATCACTGTCACTGGGGTTGAATGCTCAGGGACCGGCAGAGGCCAGAGGAGCCGGGGACCGGGAGAATCCAGCCGCCCACCTATACGAGGCAGTTTGGCATCTGCTAGAGCCGGGACCAAAGCAGCCCCACCGCCCGCGTATAGGAGACAGTTGCTAGGTGCGTCAGCTGCGCACAGCACTCCAGGGTCCAAAATGCCTCCTGCCAATGTCTCCTCTCTGCAGAGCCCCACATCTCCCGTGGCGATTCTGCACCGACTTCAGGCAGATCCTCAATTGAGTGGGTGTGGAGGTCAGAGGGGGAACAAGATGCTTTCCTGTGGGGCTGAACCCACCCCACTCTCTGGTGAGGTGGGTACAGCTGTCCCGTGCTCCCTTCTCTATTGGCCATCCCGCACTCTCCAGATTTTGGTGATTTATTTCCCTAATCACCTCAGTCTTTTCTTGCTCTCTCTCTCTGTCCCACGCTGATTCTCCATGGATTCACACCACCGTTCTTGTGGGGAAGTGAACCTCTAGGGTTGTGGGCAGTGGGAGACCCATGCCTTCCACTCCAGGAGCACGAATCCAGGAGGTCACCACCATTCCACCATCATTGAGAATGAATCAAAGGAGTCTTAAAGGAACGGGCTGAAAAGTGCGGATCCTGTTTCAGTCTAAGTCTGAAACAGGATCCGCACTTTTCACCTGCCACACACATGCCCACTTCTCCTCTCTGGGCATAATAAAAACAAACCACTGGACTGACAGAGGGCTTGCCCCCCCACACACACCACACGACCCCACACAAAAACGTCCCCTCCAGTGACTCATTCTTATTCTAACTGGCAAACGGTGCTATGCCTTTTAAAATAATGGAAAAAGGATGGTGGAATGATACTTGAAAGGCTGGTTTTATTCCACGCTCCCGTACCAAGTATCGGCAACACCAAGTGAGCTAGGCCTCAGCATAGTTTTTTCCCTGGCAGCCATCTTGGGATTAAGGAGGCAGAGAAGTACCTTGTCACAATTATGGTGAAAGGTGCTGCAAAAACTGGCAAATAATTCTCCACGTAGTGGTTATTTCAAAAGCTCTATGGCATACTTCTTGGAACCAGCTAGTTACCTGGGGCCACGCATAGAGGGTTATAGAGAACCATGGTGGATTCACGGAAGAAGAGTCAAATGATTCTTAAAGGAACGGGCAGAAAATGTGGATCCTGTTTCAGTCTAAGACTAAAACAGGATCCGCACTTTTCACCTGCTGCACACATGCCAACTTCTCCTCTCTGAGGATTAAAAAAAAAAACACTGGACTGGCAGAGCGCCTGCCCCCTCACACACCACCTGACCCCACACAACAACGTGCCCTCCAGCAACTCATTTGCTAACTGGCAAAAGGTGCTCTGCCTTTTAAAACAATGGAAAAAGGTTGGTGGAATGATACTTAAAAGACTGGCTTCTTTCCAGGCTCCAGTACCAAGTATAGGCAATACCAAGTGAGGTAGGCCTCAGCATGGTTTTGTCCATGGCAGCCAGCTTGGTTTAAGGAGGCAGAGACGAACCTTGTCACAATTATGGTGAAAGGTGCTGCAAAAACTGGCAAATAATTCTCCACGTAGTGGTTATTTCAAAAGCTCTGCAGCATAATTCTTGGAAGTATCCAGTTAAAGGGTCCCACGCATTGAGGGGTCCAGAGAACCATGGTAGATTGCCAGGTGATGAATCAAAGGATTCTTAAAGAAACGGGCTGAAAACTGCTGATCCTCTTTCACCCTAAGACTGAAAGAGGATCAGCACTTTTCACCTGCCACACACATGCCCACTTCTCCTCTCTGGGCCTAATAAAAACAAACCGCCAGACTGAAAGATGCCCTGACCCCCAAACACCACCCGACCCCACAAAAAAAGTCCCTTCCAGCGACTCATTCTTATGCTAACTGCCAAAAGGTGCTCTGCCATTTAAAATAGTGGAGAAAGGATCATGGAATGATACTTAAAAAACTGGCTTCTTGCCAGGGTCCAGTACCAAGTATTGGCAACACCAAGTGAGCTATGCCTCAGCATAGTGTTTTCCATGGCAGCCATCTTGTGTTTAAGGATGCAGAGGCGAATCTTAACACAATTATTGTGAAAGGTGCTGCAAAAACTGGCAAATAATTCTCACCGTAGTAGTTATTTCAAAAGCTCTGCGGTATACTTCTTGGAACCAGTCAGTTTACTGGGCGCACTCATAGAGGGGTCTATAGAACCTTGGTAGAGTCCCAGCTGATGAATCAAATGATTCTTAAAGGAACAGGCTGAAAACTGCGGATCCTGTTCAGTCTAAGACTGAAACAGGATCTGCCCTTTTCACCTGCCACACACATACCCACTTCTCCTCTCTGGGGATAATAAAAACAAATCACCAGACTGACAGAGGGCCTGCCCCTCCACCACCCCCTGACTCGACATAAAAACATCCCCTCCAGCAACTCATTCTTATGCTCACTGGTGAAAGGTGCTCTGCCTTTTAAAATAATGGAGAAAGGATGGTGGAATGATACTTGAAAGAGTGGTCTCTTGCCAGGATCCAATACCAAGTATCAGCAACACCAAGTTAGCTAGGCCTCACCATAGTTTTTTCCGTCGCAGCCATCTTGGATTTAAGGAGGGAGAGATGAACCTTATCACAATTATCGTGAAAGGTGCTGCAAAAACTGGCAAATAACTCTCAATGTAGTGTTTATTTCAAAAGCTCTGTGACATACTTCTTGGAACAAGCCAGTTACCTGTGCCCACGCATAGAGGGGTCTAAGACTGAAACAGGATCCACACTTTTCAACTGCCACACACATGCCCACTTCTCCTCTCTGGGGATAATATAAACAAACCACCATACTGACAGATGGTCTGCCTCCCACCACCCCCCGAACCCCACACGAAAACCTACCCTCCAGTGACTGATCCTTATGCTAAATGGTGAAAGGTGTTCTGCTTTTGTAAATAATGGAAAAAGGATGGTGCAATGATACTTAGAAGAATGGCTTCTTGCCAGGCTCCAGGATCAAGTATCGGCCACACCAAGTGAGCTGGGCCTCAGCATAGTTTTTCCATGGAAGCCCTCTTCGTTTCAAGGAGACAGAGATGAACCTTATCACAATTATGGTGAAAGGTGCTGCAAAAACTGGCAAATAATTCTCAACATAGTAATTAGGGTTAGGGTTAGGGTTTAGGGTTAGGGTGAGGGGTTGGGGTTGGGGTTAGGGTTAGGGTTGGGTTGGGTTAGGGTTAGGGTTAGGGGTAGGGTAAAGGGTTAGGGGTTGGGGTTGGGGTTAGGGGTTAGGGGTTGGGGTTGGGGTTAGGGGTTAGGGTTAGGATTAGGGGTTAGGGTTAGGGTTTAGGGTTAGGGTTAGGGGTTAGGGTTAGGGGTTAGGGTTAGGGGTTGGGGTTAGGGTTAGGGTTTAGGGTTAGGGATAGGGTAGGGTTAGGGTAAGAGTTAGGGTTAGGGTTAGGGTAGGGGTTAGGGTTGGGGTTAGGGTTAGGGTTAGGGGTTAGGGTTAGGGTTGGGGTTAGGGGTTAAGGGTTAGGGTCAGGGTCAGGGTCAGGGTTAGGGGTTAGGGTTAGGGGTTAGTGTTAGGGTTTAGGGTTAGGGGTTAGGGTTAGGGTTAGGGTTTAGGGTTAGGGATAGGGGTTGGGGTTGGGGTGAGGGTTAGGGTTTAGGGTTAGGGTTAGGGGTAGGGGTTGAGGTTGGGGTTGGTGTTAGGGTTAGGGGTTAGGGTTGGGGTTTGGGGTTAGGGTTAGGGGTTAGGGGTAGGGGTAGGGGTAGGGTTAGGGTTAGGGGTTAGGGCTAGGGTTAGGGTTAGGGGTTAGGGTTAGGGTTAGGGTTGGGTTAGGGTTGGGTTAGGATTTGGTTAGGGTTAGGGGTTGGGGTTAGG